>NC_063345.1:68224463-68308808 GCF_021869965.1 Rhincodon typus
TTTTTGAAGAAGGGTCTAGGCCCGAAATGTCAGCTTTCCTGCTCCTCCAATGCTGCTTGGCCTGCTGTGTTCATCCCGCTCTACACCTTGTTATCTCTGCTTGCTCAGGAATCTGGGCTGCAAGAAACAAACAGATGCTGCATTAAGAGAGGGAAGAGTAAACACATAACCACAGTTGAGACACACTGGGTCAAAATCCTGGAAACCCCTCCCTCATAGCAGTGTGGGTTTACCACACCAAATGGGCTGAAGCAGTTTAAAAGCACCTTCACTGAAGTAATTAGAGATGGGCAATAATGCTGGCCAAGCCTACACCCCTTAAATGAACAAAGGAAAAGAGGATAAGGTAGGGTGGAAAGCGAGGAGGGGCAAGTGATGGAGGAAAAATAAAAGGGTGCAGTAGGAGTTTTAGTAAGAAAGCAAGGTGGGGAAACTCTGAGAAATATGTGTACAAATGCACCAAACAATGCAACTAACACAGGTTGACCTTGTTGTGGGAGATCTGATACAGAGCAGTAAGGCTGTGGCTTAGGTTCAAATAGGACTGTGAGCTGAACATTCCCATTACATGATATTTGGCAGAGACAGTTGTGTTGGTGGAGCGGGTATGGGCAGATTACTTAATGAACCAGTTACAAGACCAGAAGATAAAGGGCAGTGAGGGTGAATCAGGGCACAAATCTGTTAGGTTGTGGGTGACATTTTTCAGGACAGCCAGTCTGTCCACCAGTCATAGCTTCACATAATCTCTGCATCCTTGATTACCAGGGACAATACTTTGAACAGGACAGAGAAGGGCACCTGGAGAGTGAAAGTGACTATCTTATTTCTGTTATGTGCTGCTTTCACTTTTTGGCATGGAAATAGCCCTGTGTTGCAGATTCACCGGGTCACTATCTTATATTTAGGTATGTCAAGTGCTACTTCTGTGCAGCTCATTGACCCAGGGTTGATCTACTGGCTGTTGGTAATTGATATTCTTAGCTATAAGGTTGCAGTTTTTGGTTGAATGCAGTTCTGCTGCTGCTGATGGTCCACAATGACTCACAAGACGCTCAGTATTGAGCTGGTAGGCCTGCTTTTGTTCTACCATCTAACAATGTTTCAATACCATACACTTCAATGGAGCACTCATGGTGCTAAGTTTAGGGTTAGCGATAGTTCAATTGATATTATTCATATGGACTTAAGAGTCATAAAGCCATAGAGTCATATGGCACGGAAAAAGACCCTTCAGTCCAACTAGTCTATGCCGACCAAGTTTCCCAAACTAAACTAGCCCCACGTGCCTGCATTTGGCCCATATCCCTCGAAACCTTTCCTACTCATGCACCTGTCCAAATGTCTTTTTAAATGTTTTAACTGTGCCTGCATCTACCACTTCTTCTGGCAATTCATTCCACATGCAAACCACTCTCTCTATGTGAAAAAGTTGCCCCTCAGATCCATTTTAAATCTTTCTCATCTTACCTTAAAGATATGTCCCCTAGTTTTGAACTCCTCCTCCCCCCACCCCATCTGCTGTACACACCCCACCAACCCCACCCCAACCAGCACCTTTCCCTGCAACTGTGGGAGGTGCTTCACCTGCCCCTACACTTCTCCCCTCACCTCCATTCAAGGCCCAAGACAAACTTTCCAAATCTGACAGGGATTCACCTGTACATCCTCCAACCTCGTCCACTGCATCTGTTGCTCCTGATGTGGCCTCCTCTACATCGGTGAGACCAAGCACAGACTTGGTGACCGATTCACGGAGCATCTGCGCTCTTTACGCTATAATCAACAATACTTTCCAGTTGCCAACCATTTGAACTTCCCCTTCCACTCCCTGGGTGACATGTCCATCCTGGGTCTCCTCCAGTTCCACAATGACGCCACCAGCAAACAGCACCTCATATTCCACCTCGGGAGCCTACAACCCGATGGCCTGAACACAGAACTCACCAGTTTTAAAGACTCCCCAGCTCCGGCCTCATTCCATGTCTGACCCTCCTTCTCATCCCCACCTCCTTGACCTGACACAACCTGTCCATTTTCTTTCCCACCTCTCCGCCCCACCCTTCCCACTGACCAATCTCCATTACCCCCTACCTGCATCCACTTATCGCCATCCCACCTACCTTCCACTAGCCCCATCCCTCTTCCCTCTATTTAGTTCCCTGCTTCCTTCCCCCTCCCCAGTCTTGATGAAGGGTCCCGACCTGAAACGTTGACATTCCTACTCCTCTGATGCTGCCTAACCTGCTGTGTTCCTCCAGCTTCACACTGTATTGACTCTGACTCCAGCGTCTGCAGTTCTTGCTATCTCTCTCTGTCTCTGGATTAACAGTCCAGCAATAATACCAGTAGACCATTGCCTCCCCAGTATCACACTTCAGGAATAATGTCATGGCATTAAAGAGGCTATAGAATGGTGCCAGGGATGAGTGAGTTTATTTACAGGCAGAGAGTTGAGAAATTGGGATTTTTGTCATGAGGTATTGGGAGATTTAACAGATATGTTCAAATTTCTAAGTTCCTCTGAGAATACTGTCTTTCTGCTGGTAGGAAAGTGAATGCGTGCCGAAGA
Source organism: Rhincodon typus (assembly GCF_021869965.1). Taxonomy (NCBI): domain Eukaryota; kingdom Metazoa; phylum Chordata; class Chondrichthyes; order Orectolobiformes; family Rhincodontidae; genus Rhincodon; species Rhincodon typus. The sequence continues at coordinate 68,227,036 of NC_063345.1, forward strand.
TTTTGAGTAACAATGGGCCATAAACTCCTGGGTGGAAGCAGTTTCTGGTCCCCTTACTGTAGTTCTACCGTTGGAAAAGCATTAAACTAAAATAATTAGAGAGTGCAACAAAGCCATTATAGTAATTATGTGGGAGTTTAATCTTCAAGTAGACTGAACTAATCAAATTGGCAAAACATAGCCTGGAAGATGAATTTGTAGAATGCTTTTGTGACAGTTTCCTGGAATAATTATATTGTGGAACCAACTAGTAATAAAGTTACCTTGTACCAAGAATTATGCAATGCGGCAGGGTTAATTAGCAGTCTTGTAATCAAAGATTAATGGGGATAAAGTCATCATAATACCATTGAATTCCATATTAAACTTGAAATTGCATACTTCCATCCCAAAAATTATTTAAAATTAAGTAAAGCCAAATAAAGCAAAAATTTGGTTGGATAAATGCACTATAATTGACAATTCATAATGCTCTCCAAAAATGCATTAAATTGAAAAGCAAAAAGCCCACCGCTGACATACTAAAAAAAGTTGAGGTTTGTATTAGATTAAAGTAAGCTCATAATATTGCAAATTGTCAAAAACCTGAGGATTGGACACGTTTTGGAAACCAAGAAAGAGTGATCAAATTTATATTAAAAAGGGGAAAATGTGAAAATAAACTAGTCAGGAATATAACAAAATAAATGGTGAGAGCCTCAGCAATTCACAACTATATTAGTTACTTAGGTAAAGAGTCCAAGAATACTTTATCTAGCTGTGTTGACAATACACAGCAGGTTGAAAATTCAAGTTATGACAAAACGCAAAGAGATGTAGAAATATACAAACTAGGAGCAGTAGGCTATTCAACCCTTCATACCTGCTCCATCATTCAATGCGATCGGAGCTGATCTTCTATGTCAATGTCTCCACAGTCTTCTGTGGTAGACCTCACAGCGCTTGGAACCCGGGTTCGATTCTGCCATCGGGCGACTGTCTGTGTGGAGTTTGCACGTTCTCCCTGTGTCTGCGTGGGTTTCCTCCAGGTGCTCTGGTTTCCTCCTACAGTCCAAAGCTGTGCAGGCATGGTGTGCAGGGATGTGTATATTAGGTGGGTTATAGAGGGATGGGTCTGGGTGGGATTCTCTGAGGTTTGGTGTGGACTTGTTGGGCTGAAGGGCCTGTTTCCACACTGTAGGGATTCTATGAGAATTCCACAAGTTCACTACCCTTGAAATAAAGAAAATTTTTCAGATATCATTCCTTAATAGACTACCTAGGACCCTAAGACTGTATTCCCAATTCTGGACTCCCTAACCAGGGAAAACATGGTCACTGCATCTAGTCTGTCCAGCCCTGTGTGAATTTTATATGTCTCAATCAGTTCCAACTATTCTTCAAAACGCAAGCAAATATACGCCCAGTCATACAAATCTCTCCTCATAGGACAGTCCTGTCATCCCTGGTTTCAGCCTAGTGAACCCCTGCTGCAATCCCACTAAGGCATGTATATCCTGGTTGGACAAATGCACTAAAAAGTATGATAATAAATAAAGCAAAAATTTAAAGAAACAATTCATAATGCTCAACAAAAATGTATTCAGTTAGAAAAGGCAAAACTCGGTTAGAGAGATCCACCACTGAATTACTAAAGAAGTCGAGGATGGTATTAGATGAAAATAAGAAGCTCATAATATTGCAAATAATGGTAGAAAACCTGAGGATTCAACAGCCCTGGTACCAGCCTAGCGAACCTCTGCTGCAATCCCGCTAAGGCATGTATGTCCTTTCTTGGGTAGAGAGACCAAATCAATACTCCATGTGTGGTCTCACCAAGACCCTGTAAAACTGCAGGAAGAAGCCTCTACTTCTGAACTCAAATCCTCTTGCAATGAAGGCCAATTTGACTTTCCAATTGCTTGCAGCACCTGTTTGTCTACTTTCATCAATAGGTATAGAAAGACACTCAGATCCTTTTGTACATCCACATTTTCCAATAATATCATCATTTAAATATTACTGTTCCTTTCTGCATTTCAAACCTAAATGTATAACTTCACATTTAGCCACATCGTGTTGCATCTGGCATGTGTTTGCCCACTAAGTCAGCTTGTCTAAATCACTTTGAAGCCTCCTTGCATCCTCCTCACAACTCACAGCCCCACCCAGTTTTATGTCCTCAGCAAATTTGGAAATATTGCACTTGGTTCCCTCATCCAGGTTGCATATGTATACCGTGAGTAGCTGGGACCCAAGCATTGATTCTTGCAATACCATTCACTCCCACTCTCTGCTTCCTGTCTGTCAACTATTTCTCAATGCATGCCAATATATTATCCCCTTTCCCATATGCTTTAACTTTGCCCTCCAACCTCTTATGACCTTATCAAAACCCTTCTGAAAATCCAAATATACCACATCCACACATTATCCCTCATCTATTCTCCTAGTTACATCCTCAAAAAAGCTCTGGTAGATTTGTCAATCATAATTTCTCTTTCATAAACCTGTGCTGGCTCTGTACAATCCTGTTAAGGCTTTCCAAACGTTCTGTTATCACATCTTTCATAGTAGACACAAGCATCTTCCCCATAACACAAGTGAGACTAACTGTCTATAATTCCGTTATTTTTTTCTCTCCATCCACTTTTAAATAGTGAGGTTACAGTTTCCATTCTCCAATCTATAGGAACTGCTCCAGAATTTATAAAATTTTGTAAGATGGCCACTAATGCATCCAATCTTTCCATGGCCACTCCCTTTAGTACTCTGGGATGTAGACTATCAGGCCTTGGGGATTTGTCAGAATTTAACCTCATTCATTTCCCCATTTTCTTACTGAAATTGATTTTAAAACTAATGTATTAGTTCAATATGGACCTGAGTGTACTCACATGAGAAACAGAAAGTTAACATGCAGATCCTACAAGCAATTTGGAAAGCAAGTGGCACACTGGCCTTTCTTAGAAGGGAAATGGAATACAGGAATATGGGAGTCTTGATCGGATTATCCAGGGCCTTACTGAGACCATGGAATATCCGTGCAGTTTCTGTTTCCATGTTTCAGGAAGAATATACATGCATTAAAAGTAGTACGGTGAAGGTTCTCTCAGTTGGACCCTGGGATAAGAGAATTCTCTAACAAGGGTCTGAATAAATTGGGCCTGCATTTGCTGGAGTTTAGAAGAAGGGTGATATCTCAGTGAAACATACAGGATTCTGAAGGGACTTGACAGGGTACAGACTGAAAGATTATTTTGGCTGATCAGGAACAGCTAAATTGCAGGGTATGGTCTTAGGATAAAGGATGAATAATGATGTGGAGAAACTTCTTCACTCAAAGGGTTGTGAATCTTCAGAATTTTTGACCCCAGAGGATTGTGGATGCTTCATCATGTGTATATTTAAGTGAGATATAGACAGATTTCTGGGCTCTTTAAATCAAGCCAATTGGAAAATGGGAGGAAGACTGGAATTGAGGCAGGAAATCAGGCAGAATTATGTCTCAGCTTCTCCCTTTGCAGTCTCTGGCCCACTGGCCTTCTCGCGCACACTTATATGCTTGTCTTCACTTTCTTACCCTTGCCCTTTCTTTCTCCTGCTCTCCCATGCAGGATCAGGTAGCCCGAGGTGGCCGGCAGTAAGAGTGGGAGCAGGCAGCCCAATAAGGTGGCAAGAGCGGGAGCAGGAAACCCGGGGCAGCGGTAGGGTGAGGTTGAGGTTGAGCCCAGGGAGGGGAAAGATTGATCCCTTGTGAGGAATGCAAGCCCAGCATGGCTAGAAACTTCTGAACTGTGGTGTTGAACTGTTAACTGTGTTTAAAATCCAAAAGAGCTTCTGTTTTTATTAAGTGTTTTTTTTTGTTTTTCTACTTTTCAGTTAGAAGTACTGCAATGTTTAACTTTGTTTTTTTATTTTTCTGATTTGTAACCTTTGTACCTAAGATGGCACCGTAAAAGGCAACTTGTAAACTTTCCACTATTCTCATGCGAGTACATGTGACAATAAAGCTAATTCAATTCAATTCGAATCAATAATCATTATTGAGTGGTGGAGCAGATGCCAGTACAGAGAGATCTACACCTGCTCCTATCTCCTCTAGCCTTATAATTAAAGGCACAAATTTAAGATACTCGGTCAAACGTCAGTGACGTCATAAGAATTACATTTTACACAGTGGGAATACGCTTTCAAACAGAGCTGGCTAAATCCTGGAAGAGGAAAACATATGAGGGCTATGTGGAAAGACCAGGTGAATGACCTGTTGCCAAAGACCCAGCAAGCACACTACCAGCAAAATGGTCTCCTTGTGTGCTGGGAGATTCTGTGGTTGTCTAATTCCAGGGCCAGAGCCTACCCTTTGCTGTTCAGAGTGCCTCTATCTTTGCTGCACCAGACGTCAGGAATCAGAGACAATTAGAATGACTTTATTGTGGTGATGTTGCCCCAGTCAAACACTCACACTACTTTAGACCTGCTGTGAGCTGGAACATCTTCATTGACCTGATTGTGACTGGTGCTGCCTCAGCAGTAAATTGCCAGCATTATAAGATCAATCTCCTTTCCACTCTCCTCACTCATACACACTGGCTTCTGGATAGGTGGCGCTCGAAGGCTGTGTCCCTGTTCTGATGACTTACACCATTTAGGAGTCCCTGGTCAGATGGACTGAAAATACAACAAGGTTCTTATTCCCACTTAACTGGGTGCAACATATCATTGGTGTGCGAATGTAATGACATGGTGGCTTAGTGGTTAGCACTGCTGCCTCACATCATCAGGAACCTAGATTTAATCCCACCCTCAGGCAACTGTCTGTGTGGAGTTTGTACGTTCTCCTCGTGTCTGCATGGGTTTCCTCCAGGTGCTCCAGTTTCCTCCCACAGTCCAAAGATGTGCAGGCTAGGTGGATTGGCCATGCTAAATTGCCCATAATGTTCAGGGATGTGTAACATTGCCAGGAGCTGGATCAATCGAATGAAGACTAATCTATTGTGAACAAACATTGCAAAATGCATCCATATCTGTCATATAGTGAGCAACTTAACTATTGAAAGTGGGAAGTCCGCACTGCTTCATTATCAGTGCAGAAGAGGAGAAGTTTTTATGTCTCACTGTTTCTCTCCTTCCCTCTCTGTCTGCCTGCCTCAATCTCTTTACCTGTCCTTCTATATCTTGAGCTTTTATATACTTGTGTCTTTTATTTCTCTATCTTTCTGTCTCTCTTCCACTGGATTTTTCTCTTTCTTTCACTCTTATTCTGACTGCCTTTCCCTCTCTCCTTGCTCTGTCTGCCCATCCCTTCACCTTGTGTCTCAGCTTTGGTCTTCTCCTTTCACTCTAGGTGGCCTACTCCCCATCTCTCAGACACTTTCTTACTCTTGCCCTCTCTCTCTCTCTCTCTCTCATGCTCACCCTTTTGCCCTGAACCTCTCCTCTCCCTCACTCTCACAATTTCTCACTGTCCTTCTCAGCCTATCTTTCTCTCATGCTCTTAACTTTGACCTGTTTTTCTTGATGTCACCCTCTTTCTCACCTCTATTCTTGCTTTCTAGCACCTACTCACTCTCACTCTGTTGCCTTTGATCACTCTTTCCTTCTTGACTGACTCACTTGCCCTCGCTTTCTTAATTTTTCACCTAATATCCATTTCCTTGTTCCAGCTTTTTCTCATTGTCCCTCTTTGCCTTGGTCTCGTTCTCTCTCACCTTCATCCCTTCTCTGTTCCTTATTCTCACCCTCCTGCCCACTCAGTGTCTCATTCTTACTACACTAACTATTATGTTCTTTGTTTTCCAGGTCCTCCAGTGAATGTGACTTGCAATATCTTCATCAACAGCTTTGGCTCGGTGACGGAAACGACCATGGTGAGCATTGCAATTGGGTGATCTGGTTCAATTATGTGAGATAGCAGCAATGATTGCTTCATCAGCCTTTGCGCTGTTCTAGTTTAATCACCTTCTTTGCCAGAACAGGTCTCCACTGAGGGTTTTCCCCTGAAGAGGACACTCCAAGTTGTAGGTTTGACCTATTGCCCAGAAGTGGTGTCTTACATACACAAAATTAAACTGAAATTTTGCCTGCTTTCTCAGATGGATATAAAAGATCACCTGGCACATTTCCAAGAAGATAGAGGACTTTACCCCAGTGTTTTCCAATATTTATCCCTCTAACACCCTTTGGGGAAATCTAAGAACAAAAGGAGCAGGTGTAGGCCATTTGACCATCAGACATGCATTGTATTTTATAAAATCTTGGCTGATCTGCCCCAGGTCTCAAATTCTCTTTAATGTTACGCCCTCATAGCACTCAGCTCTTTGATGCTTCAAAAAAAAACAATCTACTGTCTTTTTGAATACCTCAGTGATCTAGCCTCCACAACTCTCTGCGGTAGAGAATTCCAGACATTCACTCCCCTCTGGGAGAAGAAATTATTTTGCATCTTAATTTCAATTGAGACTTCTTCTATTCTGTAACAATGTCCCCTATTTCAAGCTACCCCGACTAGTGGAAATATCTTCTCAACATCGACCCTATCAAGCTCCATCAGAATCTTGTATGTTTCAGTAAGATCAACCCTCATTCTTCTAAACTCTTAATGAATAAAGGCCCAACCTGTTTAGCAGTTCTTAATAAGTCAACTTTTTCATCCCAGGAATCAGTCTTTTGAATCTCTTTTGAACTATCTTCAATGCTAGTACATCCTTTTTTCTAAATACAGGAACCAAAACTGTACACAGTGCTCCAGGTCAGGCCTAACCAACACCCTGTAAAGTTGTGACAAGTCTTTCCTAATTTTAAGCTCCAACCCCTAGCAATAAAGGCCAAAATTTCATTTGCCTTCTTCATTACTTTCTGCACCTACTACCAGATTTTTGTGTTTCACACACAAGAACGTCCAAATCTCTTTGTGCTACACTTTATTTTGGAGTCTCTCCATTTGAATTATAGTCGGTCTTTTGATTCTTCCTATCAAAGTTCATGACCTGACACTTTCCAACATTAAATTCCATCTGCCAAGTTTTTCCCCAATCACTCGAACTATCTATATCCCCTTTGCAGGTTCCTTGTGTCATTATCACAACATGTCCTCCCACCAATTCTTACATCATCAGCAAATGTGGATACATTACATTCTGCCCTGTCCTCCAAGTCATTATAGATAATAAATAGTGAGAAGGATAGCCTTAGATTACAGGAGGATATACATAGTCTGGTCAGGTGGGCTGATAAGTGCAATTGGAATTCAATCCAGATAAGTGTGAGATACTACACTTGGGCAGGGTAAACAAGGCAAGGGAATACATGATGAATGGTAGGACGCTGGGAAGCACCGAGGATCAGAGAGACATTGGTGTGCATGTACACTGATCCCTTAAGGTAGCTGGACAGGTAGATAAAGTGTTCAAGAAGCATATGGGATATTTGCCTTCAATAACCGAAGCATAGAGTTTAAGAGCAGGGAGATGATGCTGGAACTGTATAAAATGTTGTTTAGGCCATAGCTGGAACATTGTGCAGTTCTGGAATCCACATTATAGGAGGGATGTGATAACACTGGAGAGGGTGCGGAGGAGATTTACCAGGATGTTGCCTGAGTTGAAAGTTTTAGTTATGAAGAGTGTTTAGACAAACAAGTTGTTTTCCTTGGAACAGAGGATAGAGAGACAGAACATGATTGAGGTACATAAGACTATGAGGGGCATAGCTAGGCTACACGAAAAGAAAGCTTTCCCCTTGGTGGAAGGATCAGAGGGCAGGGGGCAAAGATTTGAGAAAAGGGGAAGGAGGTTTACAGGGGAGGTGAGGTATTTTCTTTTGCTCAGATGTTGGTGGGAATTTAGAACTCACTGCCTGTAAGGCTGGTAGAGACACAATCCCTAATAATGTTTAAGAAGTATTTTGATGTGCACTTGAAATACCAAAGCATACAAGGCTATGGGGCAAGCACTAGAAAATGGGACTAGAACAGTTAGGTGGTTGGCTTGGACCAGTGCAGACTCGATGGGCCAAAGGGACCTTTTTCTGTGCTGTAGAACTCAATGATAGATGACTCTATGATATTGTGAATAATTGACGCCTAGAACAGAACCTTGTTACATCTTTCCAACTTGAAAAAGCACACTATTCTTGAGCCTGTATTGTCTGTGAGTTAACCAAGGCAGTGATGTAAACACTCCACTCATAGCCCTCTTCAGATCAGCAGGTCAATCTGACACAGGGGAAGGGTATCACAAGCTGACCCATCCTGGGCTATGGGGAGGTCACCCACAGCCACCTGAGGAAATGGAGGTGTTTAATTTATCTTCCAAGCTGAGATTTCTGTCAAATTCACATTAGATGCAAATGACAACTATCTGGATTCAGTCAGACAGCAATTCCCTCTCTGCAATGTAATGTCTTCAGACAAAGTCACATCATGAAAACCCGGATCTTCACACAGCGACAGTGATGGCTGCAATCGCAAATTCCCTGGAGTCGACACAATCGTGTATTTCTGCTGTTACTCCAAGCTCAGCTTTCACAGAAATGTGACAGCAGGGAGGCACGGTGGCTCAGTGGTCAGCACCAGGGCACCTGGGTTCAATTCCACCCTAGGCTATTCTCTGCGTGGACTTTGCACATTCTCCCTGTGTCTGCGTGGGTTTCCATCAGGTTCTCCGCTTTCCTCCCACAGTCCAAAGAAGTGCAGGTTAGGTGGGTTGGCCATGCGAAATTGCCTGAAGTGTCCGGGGATGTGCAGGCCAGGTGGATTAATCATGGGAAAATGCAGGGTTACTGGGGTAGGGTAGGGGTGTAGGTGTGGGTCTGGGTGGGATGCTGTTCAGAGGGTGTGTATGGACCTGCTGGGCCGAATGGCCTGTCTCCACACTGTAGGGATTCTATGTGAAACATATTGCCCACCAGGGACAGGGTAAAGTCAGCAGGAAGCACCTACTTCCTGGCTCAAGCATGGTCATCTAAAATTTCCGGTGTGCATGTGAGAGTGGATGAGTGAATGGGTAGGTGCTCAAGTGAAAAGATATATTCTGCTGTTTGCTGCAAAATATCAGCCTTGCTGAGTTTCTCGCCATCAGCGTGCAGTATTAGTGTTTTCAGGGACTGCATTCTGTGGAGTTCGTTGCTGTTGAGAGTGGGGTGAGGTCAGTGTATCTGTCTAGGTGGAAGGGGTATTTGGGCGTGTGGTAGTCCATCAGATCAAGGTCCATATTGCTCATGGGAAGATCCTCCACACGGAGTCTTTATTGACCATAAAGAGGCCATTGCACTGCAGTCACCACATGGGTCTGCTCATCAGGATTCTCTTCATATACAGATGCCTAATGGAGGGATTTAGAGATTGACAATAAACCTGCTGGCTGTGTTATGGCTCACCTTGTCTGCAGTTTTGGTCTCTTTATCTGCAGAAGGTTGTCTGGCTATGGAGGGAGTGCAGCAACGGTTTACCAGACTGATTTCTGGTATGCAGGACTGACATGTAAAGAGAGGTAGGACTGGTTAGGGCTGTATTCATTGAAGTTTGGAAGAATGAGAGGACGTCTCATAGAAACCTATAAAATTCGAACAGGAAGACAGAATAATTGCAGGAAGAATATTCCTGATGACCAGGGAGTCCAGAACCAGAGGTCACAGAATATAATATGGGATATGGAATTTAAGACTGAGATGAAGAGAGATTTCTTCATCTAGATAGTGATGAGCCTGTAGAATTCTCTGCCACAGAAAGTGGTTGAGGCCAAACCATTGACTGCTTTGAAAAAGAGTTAGAAATAGTTCTCAGGACTAAAGGGATCAATGAGTGTGGACACAAGTTAGGAAAAAGTGCTATGTTGGATGATCAGCCAGGATCATATTGAATGGTGGAACAGGCTTGAAAGGCTGAATGGCCTACTCCTGCAACTTTTTTCCACGTTCCCAAGGCCACCAAGTCTGGAGTAAGTCTTGATCTCGAACTTCTAACACAAACGTAAGGATACTACCTGCTGCACTGCAAGATCACCTGATGGTGGGTTGGAGGGTGGGGTGGTCAGATTTAGACAGTAGGATAGCCTGGTTTTGAACGAGGAGGATAGTCAACTGGTTGTGGGCCAGAGGGGATATATCCGTGGCATCAGTAAGGTAGGTGGATAATCCAGGCTGGTGGGATCAGAGGGATTGTAAAAAGGCCCATATAGCAGGTAAATTACCCATTGGAAGTGTAAGCTATCTGGGAAACTCACACCCAGATCCAACAGTCCAGGCAAGATTTAATGTTTCTATCATCATCTTGTCATGGCTTCTTACCAAATTCCAAAGCAAGCAAGCAAACCTCCCAGCATCCTGTCTTTCCCCATCCCCATCACTTTCTTTCCCTTTCTGTCTCCCCTCTCTTGGGAGTGGAAGAAGTGTATCAAAGCTAACAAGTCCAAAATTGCAGCCAATAGACTGAGTGGCCTCCTCCTCTGTGTTCGAGTCCTAAAGCTTGACCATATTCGACCACCCCATTACTTTGTGCTGCTTTTGCTTTAATTTCTCTTTCTTTCACACCCTGCCATGCCCAGCCCAAGCCTGGGGTCTCCTTTGAGTGTGGCCAACTTGGCAGTCAATGAGGGATCCTGTGATTGTAAGGTTATGGTCCTCATTTACTTTGATCTGGTGAGTAACAAGATCTGAAGTAAGCCTCTGAACACACAAAAGAAACTGAACCAGACCTACCTGAGGAAGGCGAGTGTTGGAGCGGGATGCTGAGGAGGAAGTTCACAAAGGTGGGTCACCATGGGCAACAGTGACCCATAGGCATGGGAAAGGTGACTGTGTCCATTCCTGTTTCCTGCTTATGTTGGGTAAGAGAACAGGACATGTGGAATTGACCCATAGAGGAACAGGCAGGATAGACTGAACAGGTAAGACTTGTGTCTCAAGAATGGGCCGAGGGGATATCTGAGAGAGCAGTTTATAATTCGGAAAGTCTTCAATAGAGTAAATGGAGAGAAGATGTTTCAGAAACTCAGTAGAAATGTTGATAGCAAGAGAGTAGCGGGAATGCATAAAAGCAAGGAAGTGCTGCTACACCTCTACAAACCATTGGTCAGACCACATCTGGAGTATTGTGTTCAATTCTGTGCACCTTATGTAAGGATGGATGTTAAAACCCTGGAGAGAGTTCAAAGAGATTTGCTAGAATGATACCAGGAATGAAGGATTTTAGATACAAGGAAAGATTAGAGAAATTGGGCTTCTTCTCCTTGGAGCAGAGGAGATTAAGAGGTGACCTTATTGAGGTGCTCAAAATTATGAACAATTTTGACAGGGTAAAGAAGGCTATTCTATTTCCACCAGATAGTATGTCAGTATCTAGAGCTCACAACTTCAAGATTGTGAATAACAGAGCTAGGGGTGAAATGAGGAGAATCTTTACTCAGATAGTTGTTAGATAGTTGTCTGGGAGAGTGGTGGAGGTGGATCCCAGATGAGGTTTCAAAAGAGACCTTGGTGTATAGAGTCATAGTCATAGAGATGTATGGCATGGAAACAGACCCAACTAGTCCATGCTGACCAGAAATCCTAAATTAATCCAGTTCCATTTGCTAGAATTTCACCCATATCCCTCTAAACCCCACCCACTCAGACACCCATCCTGATGCCTTTTAAATGTTGTAATTGTACCAGCCTCCACCACTTCATCTGGCAGCTCATTCCATACATGCACCGCCTTCTGTGTGAAAAAGTTGCTCCTTAGGTCCCTTTTAAATCTTTCCCATTTCACTTAAACATATGCCCTCCAGTTTTGGACTCCCCTACTGGAGGGAAAAGACCTTGTCCATTCACCCTATCCATGCCCCTTTGATTTTATAAACCTCTATAAAGTTCCCCCTCAGCCTCTGACACTCCAGAGAAAATAACCCCAGCCTATTCAGCTTCTCCCTATAACTTAAACCCTCCAACCCTGGCAACTTCCTTGTAAATCTTTCATGAACCCTTTCAAATTTAACAACATCTTTCCTGTAGGAAGGAGACCAGAATTGAACACAGTATTCCAATATTTGATAGTGATGAAGATAGAGGGCTACGGAGATAGGGCTGGAGAATGGGACTATCTGGATAGCTCTTTCAGGAGCCGGTACAGACACGATTGGTTGATTGGTCTCTATCTGTACTGTAAAATCCTGTGATTCTACAATTCTATAATGTGGAACATCTACAACAGGGAGTTGTTGAGGTGAACAATTAGAGTCAATTACAAAGGGAAGCTTGAGAAACACACAAGGGAGAGATGGATGAATAGGAGGTTATGTAGAAATGCTGAGTTGAAATAGGGTGAAACGAGGTTCACGTGGAGCACAAGGCTGTGAGCAGAATGGCTTGTTTCTCAGCTGGAAATACTATATAATATGATCAGTTAGCAGTTTACACAATCCTTCCGACTGATCCATTGATTCTAACAGCCTGTTGTTTCTCTCAGGATTATAGACTCAATGTGTTCTTACGGCAAGAGTGGAATGACCCTCGGTTAGCGTACAGTGAGTATCCCGATGACTCCCTTGACCTTGACCCCTCTATGTTGGACTCCATCTGGAAGCCGGACCTGTTTTTTGCCAATGAGAAAGGAGCCAATTTCCATGCTGTGACAACAGACAACAAACTGCTACGAATCTTCAAAAACGGAAACGTGTTGTACAGTATCAGGTAAGAGAACAGCATGGGGAGAACTTTATTTTGTATCTAACACCGTGCGGTCCCTGACCTGGGAATGTTTGATGGGGGCAGTGTGGAGGGAACTTTACTCTGTGTATCTAACTCTGTGCTGTCACTGTGCTGGGAGTGTTTGATGGGGAAAGCGTGGAGGGAACTTTGTATCCAAAACCACACTGTACCTGTCGTAGGGTCATATAGTTCAGAAAAAGCCATTTGGTCATCAAGTCTACACTGGCAATAACCACCACTAAAGAAACACTAATCTCAATTTCCTGCACTTGTTCCATATCCTTGAATGTTATGATATTTCAAGTGCTCATCCAAATATTTTTTAAAGGTGTAGGGTTTCTGGCCTCCACTACATTCCCAGGCAGTGCATTCCAGATTCCCACCACAGCTGAGTGAAATTATTTTTCCTGAATCCCCTCTGAATCTCCAGCCCCTTAACCTAAAACTATGCCCCTTCATGATTGACTCTTCAACCAAGGAGAACATCTGCTCTCTATTCACCGTCATAATCTTATACACTTCAATCCTGTCCCCCCCCACCTCAGTCTTCTCTGCTCTAAAGAAGACAATCCAAGCCTATCTAGTCTCTCTCTATAGCTCAATTTCCCAGGAAACATGCTGGTGAACCTCCTCTGTACCCTCTCCAGTGCTATCACATTCTCCATGTAGTGAGGTGAACAGAACTGCACACAATATTCCTGATCAATGCTCTGTACAACACCAATGTTATCTCCTTGTTCTTATACTCTATGCCACGACTGATGAAATCCAGTGCCCCATATGCATTTGTAACTATCCTATTCACATGCTCTGCTGATTTCAGGGATCTGTCAATAATTATGCCAAGATCCTTCTGTTCCTCTAAGCTACCGGTGTCCTGCCATTCATTAAGTACTCCCTCACCTTGTTCCTCTTCCAAAGTGCATCACCTTGCACTATCAGGGTTAAAATACCATCTGCAACTGCCCATCTGACCAACCCATCTATAACTTACTGTAACCTACAATCATCTTTGCTATTAACCAGACTACCAATCTTGACGTCATCTGCAAAATTACTTAACAGTCCCCCCATGTTTTCATCTAAATCATTTATGTATATAACAAACAATAAGGGTCCCAGTACTGATTCTTATGTTACACCGCTGGACACTGGCCTCCAGTCACTCAAACTGCCTTCTACAAATATCTTTTGTATCCTATTACTAAGGCAGTTTCTGATCCATTTCGCCAAGTTTCCCTCAATTCCATGTGCTTTAACCTTCTCAATCAGTCTCCCATGTGGTACCTTGTCAAAAACTTTGCTAAAATCCAGATAAACTATACTGTCCTGCGAGGACAGGGGCAATGTTAGATTCCTTTAAAAAAAAGGAACAAGTCTGCGAACTTTTTAAATATCAGGCTTTATTTCTTATTGTGTGTTGATTACATGGTTGCAAGTTAAAATCTCTGTAGCAACAGCCTTTTGTTGTGCCTTTATACATTTTGTTTGCTTGATCCTACCTGAAACCGCATACCCCAACCACAAGGATAGGCGATAGTTTATTTGTGACATACGCTCATGTTTGCTTCAGACCAATTTCACCTGGACTTGCAAGTTCCCTTTCTGCATTAGTATTTGCAGCTTAACCCTTGTTATGCTGTAGCTTAATCACACAGTTTTCAATATACTCCACAGACAGTATTTTGGGTGCTTTACTTTCAGGTTAAAAAATAGAGGGAGCTTTACTTTTAGGTTAAATGAGTAGCAGCAATTTTACCTTCAGTTTACTTTCTGTTTAAAAGGGTGGAGGAAGCTCTAACCCATATCTAACCCCATGTTGTACCTGACTTGGGAGTGTTTGATAATGACTATGTACAGGTAGCTTTACTTTCAGTTTAAAAGAATAGAGGAGCTTTTCACTGCATCTAACCACATGCTGTACCATTTTGGGAATGTTTGCTGGAATCAGTTTAAAAGGAGCTTTGTTTTCAGTTTAAAAGAGTGGAGGTGGCTTTACTTGCCATTTAAAAGTGAAAAAGAGTAAAGACAGCTTCAGTTTATACCTAACCCCATGCTGTATCTGTCCTGGGAGTGCTTAATAAGGACAGTGTGGAGGAAGCTTTTACTCTGTATCTAACCCTATACAGTAACTGTCCTGGGCGTGTTTGAGGGGGACAACATACAGGGAGCTTTACTCAGTATCTAACACCATGCAGTTACTGTCCTGGGAGCGTTTGAGGACAACATGTATAGGGAGCTTTACCCTGTATCTTATCCCATACAGTAACTACCCTGGCAGTGTTTGATGGGAACAGTGTACAGAGAGCTTTACTCTTATTGTAACACTGCACTGTGCCTTTCCTGGGTATGTTTGCTGTGAACAGTGTAGAGGGAGCGTTACCCTGTGCTCTACCGGTCCTGATTGTGTTTATTAGGGATGGTGTAGAAGGAGCTTTACTGTTTACCGAACCTGTGCTTACAGCATCTGTCCTGGGAGCATTTGATGGGGACAACATACAAGGATGCTTTACTCTGTATCTAGCCCTGTGCTGTCCCTGTCATGGAAGTGTTTGATGGTGACAGTGTAGCGTGAGGTCTACTCTATATCTAATCCTATGCTGTACCTGTTGGGACAGTGCAGAACGAGTTTTATTCTGTATCTAATCCTGTGCTGTGCCTGTTCTGGAAGTGTTTGATGTGGTCAGTGCAGAGGGAGTTTTACGCTGTATCTAACCTGTGACATACCAAGTGGACACTGCACTGCTCAAGCTCCTGTCCTCCTGATGTGATTTAAAATTGATGCCCCATATCCAAGTTTAAGTGAACACTGGAAATCCCATGTTGGTGTGGTGCCTGGATTAACACACTTCCCTAAAGGCACTGGTCAGTTTATGAGACTGCTGTGCCACTAATTGCTATTGTAATGATCTGACTAATGAGTGTGACTGTGCCTCTGAGTAATTCATTATGTGTGAAAGATATTGCAAAGTTCTCCAAAGACACTGAAGTGTAAATGCAATTCTCAATGATTTTAATTAAGCTTTCGGCACCACGAAGCTGTGGAAATATGATCCCATAAAGATCTGCATTAGGACAGAGACTGACTTTATAATATTTACATTTACACTGTTTAAAGGTCATACTCAAGTTGTCCCTGCCAATGGGAGATTAATATCTAATATGGTGAGTGTGCCTCAGAGATATTAATGTTCAGCCCAAATTGTGCCAGATGACTAGAAACTGTCACCCATTAATAAGAGCTTCTGACCCACTGCCATTAAGTGCTATAGGTGCTGTGCTATCAACAGCTAGCAACTTGTTTCTTTTTTTCCTATTTTTCTTTCTAAACTAGCGGCTCATAGTTTATTGCATGAAAGCAATCAGGTACAAATGGCATTAGTAAGTTAGACATTGTTGTTAAGACTGCAAGGAGACCTAAGGTGTGTTCTTTTTGAGATCCAGGACTGTTCTACCTTCCAAACACACCCCTCCACCTAATTCCTTTTGACGTCCTCAGACTAGTGGGACTTAACACAGCGTCCAGCGTTAACCCTTCAAAAACGTTATACATCTCACCCCAAGCTTTGTCCCAGAGTTAATATCATACATCCAAGTGTATAATTGTATTTACCAATAAGCCATCTCCCCAAGGCTCTGACATTTCATATTCAGGTGCTCTGGTGGTTTCGCTATTCCTCCAGAATGTATTCTCTTCAGACGTGGAAGATCGGTAGGTCTTTAGCTTGATGACTTTTGACCTCGGTTCTGTTCTTGATCCTAGGACTGGTCTGTAAAGTTGCTCTGCTCTGGATGACTTTATCTTTTGGATGTCCTTCACCAAGGAAGTCCTTTCTAATAAGGAACCCTTAATACTCTCAATATCTCTCATAAAGGAGCTGTTCCCTACTGAATCAATTAATTGCCTCATTCCATCAACAGGGAGACCTTTAATCTCATGAATTTCATGCTGTATTGAAACAGATATTTCTTTTTTGCAGTATCCTGGATTTCTGGATCAAGCAATTTCTTCCTGAACATGTTCTGAATCAGTGGGCATTGGTTGTCCCACCTCATTGACTCCCATGGAGTCAAATGCAGCCTGTCTTCAATCTGTGTAAACAAATCTTGATTAATCTGCTAATACATCTGTGCCGAAGTGTGTAAGCTCTTTACATCAACTTGTTGATTAGGGTGAATGTCTTCATTTACCCGCTGAGGCTGACCTACTTATGAACCCACACAATCACATCCTTAGCCTTGCTACCTGAGGTTTGCTGCTGACTTAGCTCTGTCACTGTGACTTGGAAGATGTAGAACTGAAATGTTCCTCTTGGATTTGTGCTGGTTGATCAGGACGTTTAATTTGAATCTCCTATTATACATTGTTCACCGGGTGCTGTGTTGATACTGGAGCAATTTCAGTTAAAGATTGATCAATGAGCTCAAGTAGGATTTACTGCTCACTCTATTTCTCCTCATCTCCATCTTCTTTGCTGCTTTCTGTCACCTGGAACTTTCTTCAGTAATGATAGGACTATTTTATAGTTCTGACAATTGCGGATTTCACAATGAGTTAGGACCACCACATTGCTGGATGACCCCTGATAGTGTGCCTGGTGATCCCTAAGTATCCCCAACATATCCTTTCCGGGATGTCTTCCTGAAGGAAAGCTGGAATAATTAGTAAGCTGTCCATAATTATGAAATGCTGTTGGCGTACAAAGTCTGTTGTCTCAGCCAACTCACTGGATATCAGGTGTGGCAATTCTTTAACAATGCCAGCAAATGGTAGCTCATTCTCAGCCTCTTTTTGTTCTCGTTGGCTTTGCTTCAACTTATTTTGGCAGGTTGGCTATTGGTTCTTCTCAGTCACATGAAACATACTTCTTACACTATAGATTCTTTCTTCTTTTTAAGTTCTGTCATGAGTCAACTGTCTGAGGGGTGTCTCTTGTCCTAAACAAGAAGTGGTTTACTGCAAGATAGCTAGTTATTGGCATTATAAATATTGCTACAAAAGCTATGAGGACATCTACTGTAACCAGTGTTTCCTCTTCAAGTTACAAAACTGTTCTGGCCTTTTCCCCATTTAAATTTGTATGAAACCGTCAGATTGGGTGGAGCTTAATGCAGTCCCCAACATTAGCCCTTTCAGAACCATTCCATTATATATTGATCAGTAAAGCATTCTACCTCTCAGTTTTTGGCTGTAGTTTGTCATGCGAGGCCGTTTCTGCACCAGTTAGGTGCCAGTGTATTGAAGCTGCTCTACTGCCAATCTAAGTGTCCAGTTAACATGTTGCCCTCTCATCGGTTGCCAGTTTGTATTAAATGTGTCTCTTTGAGGATCAACCATTTTGAGAGGTCTACCCAAAATAGGCTTATATCTGCCAAGCCTCAGTTTATAGTACTCTCACCTGAGATCTTGGATTCAAGGCTCACGCCAGGAACTTAGACTGATCAATATCACTGACACTCCCAATACAGCGCTGACAGAATGCTGCACTGTTGATGGGCATGCCACGACTGATGGAATGCTGCAATGATGTAACTGCTGGTTTCTGATTGAGACATCACATCCAAGTCCCATTGGTCTTCTCAGATAGATATTAAGGATCCAATCGCAGGAGAGTTCACTCCAGTCTCCTGAGTCAATTTTTATTTTTTAACCTAAATAACTAAACCAGTTTAACTGCTCATTGTTGTTTGTAGAAGTTGCCACTGTGTGAATCAGTTGCAGGGGTCGGTTTAGCTCAGTTGGTTGGATGGTTGGCTTGCAAAGCAGTGTGATGCCAACAGCACGGGCTCAATTCCCATCTTTGACTGAGGTTATCAGGAAGGACTCTCCTTCTCAACCTCTCCCTTCACCTGAGGTATGGTGGCCCTCAAGTTAAACCACCACCAGTTGTCTTTCTCTAATGAGAGAGCAGTCCTATGGTCTGGTAAGACCATGGCAACACAGCAACAACAATCAGATGTCATCCTTCTTTCAGTTGAGAAAAAATACTTTGATTATACACTGCTTTTGGACATTCTTAGGCTATGAAAAGCGCAAGTAATGCAACTTCTTTCTGTTTGAACACATTCTTGTATCCTACAAGCCCTTCTGCAGAGACTGAAGGCAATCCCACAGTCTACCCCCTGACCTTTCACCGCTGGTACCACAAATGGTTCTGTCCTCATTTATTGACCTGAGGAGTCACTGTGATGTTAACTTAACAGGAAACCAAACCTTCAGATGCAGTGACTTGTTTTCTGTTGCCTTGTAGGCTTACATTAATCCTCTCGTGTCCCATGGACCTGAAGAATTTCCCCATGGATGTCCAGACATGTGCCATGCAATTAGAAAGCTGTGAGTACTCCACTTCCTGGTTGACAACCCTCAATACGGTTCAATTGTTCTGTGCTTCAATATGTGAGTCTGGTAACTAATCTATGCTTACTGTGCTGGATTGGTTAAGCCTAGGTGTTGACTCAAACCAAAGTAAACAGGCATCAACTAGAACCTCAGCTGGAATGATGGTACAGACATTTTAAAGAATTCTATAAAATCTGTAAATAGAAGTTCCTAGACATCCAGAAACTACTGTCATCTCTGCATGGATTTGTCTAGAAACTGTATGCTCTCAGGCCCTCTGCCACTTATTTTGTCATATTTTGACCAGCAGTTGCGCCTGGCATTTTATTCACCCTCTCTCTCTTTGTCTATCTGTCTCACTGCAGTTGGTTACACAATGAATGATTTGATATTCCAGTGGCTTGGGAAGGAGTCGGTCCAGGTAGCAGAGGGTTTAACACTACCGCAGTTTATCCTGAATGATGAGAAAGACCTGGGATATTGCACCAAGTACTACAACACAGGTGAGCAGATCATGGCCCTTAAACTGCTCTTAACCATAGATGATGTCTCCAGAGCTGAGCTGAGCACCACTGTGAAAGGATGGTCCCACCTTACGTAAGGCTGGTGCTGGACATAAATGAAGACCTTTGCTCCATCTAGCCTATCCCATGCAATTATAAAACTTAGACATAAAGTACATGTACCTTTTATAGTCCATGATCAGTATGCTTTGCATGACAGAGGTTCATCTGTTCTTACCTTGTAGCATGGATTGCAATTAAATAATTTTTCAGTGGCAAGCATTTGTGAGTTTAAAAATGAAAGAAGCTTATGCTCACACTTACTGCAAATTCAATTTAGTATCTCATTCACCCATTCTGTCATACCTACTCATACACACAAAAGTTAGGTACAAGTGGACAGATTATAATTTTACAGAACGTACAGCAAACATTTTATTAACTAGCATCTGTAGAACCAGGAGTATACCAGTTGATCAAATATTCTGATTGATTAAGAGGTCCACATATTCAATGTAAAAACACACACTAAATAATAGAAATGTAATGCAGGGTGTATACACATTATTATTGGACTTTATTTATAGCATAAATCATTCAAATAACAATGCAATTTTGCCTTAAATAAAACTTACTAGCAAGGAGTCTTCTCAATTGTGCCCTCAACTGACTACTTGGACATCAAGGAGATCGCAATAATACAATAAACGTCCAGTATTTCAGGAATACAATTTTTGCTGGTTTATCGAGAGTGCCAGTTCATAAGTTGCTGATTAAAACAAAGATTGCTGTTCCACTATTTCAATCCCTAACTTATGGTCTCCACTGTCCCATGTGGCAGACCTATAATTTGTTTGATGGTTTTGGTATTTTAAAGTAAGGACTTTACAAAGCAAAGTATTTTCAGATGACTGTGAAGTTTCTTGTAGTCAAATCTCTAGGATATTGATTCTCAGGTGAACTTGAACTGTGACAGGCTACTTAGTTTGGCTGATTGATGGCATGCTAGTTTCCACGACAAATTCCACAGACTAATAGTTCAATGTTTATTATGGAACTATTGCAGACAGCTTAAAATGCAGGCAAAATCTGGGCATATAGTTGGCTGGGATGAAGAGGTGTGTTGAGGGGCCACGTGAGTCATCTGTGGTTTTAATCACTGACCTGCATCAGACATTAACAGCGTAGCATGTTGCTGTGAGCTGAATCATATCGGTATTAAGTGGTGTTTCCTGACACTATAAGAAACAGGAGCAGAAACAGGCCATTGAGCCAATTGAGACTGCTCTGCCATTCACTGAGATCATGAATCATCTGATAATCCTCAATTCGCTTTTCCTGATAAGCCCTGATTTCCTTACTGATTAAAAATCTGTTTATCTCACCCTTGAATGTACTTCAGTCCTCGTTTTTTTCTGTTTCTTTGTGCAATTCAGGCACATTCACTTGTATTGAGGTCAAGTTCCACTTGGAGAGGCAGATGGGTTATTACCTCATTCAGATGTACATTCCCAGTCTTCTCATTGTCATCCTGTCCTGGGTATCCTTCTGGATCAACATGGATGCTGCACCAGCACGGGTTGGCCTTGGGATCACCACAGTCCTCACTATGACAACACAGAGCTCAGGCTCCAGAGCCTCACTTCCAAAGGTCAGTACAAAGCCAAGCGAAATCTACAAACTGCTTTTATTATTCACCATCCTGGTTTGGGATGTTGCTGTGCCCCAATTGGTTCCTATGTTTGAAAACCAAAAGAAGTGCAGGTGCTGTATAAATCAGACACAAAACAGAAATTTTTGAAAAAGCTCTGCAGGTCTGGCAGCATCTGTGAAGAGAAATCAGAGTTCATGTTTTGGGTCCAGTGACCCATCACCCCGAAACGTTTATTTCTGATTTCTCTTCACAGATGCTGCCAGACCTGCTGTGCTTTTCCAACAATTTCTGTATTCGTTCCTATGCTTCCAATGTTACAGCAGTGATTATACTTCTAAAGCAGTCCATTGGGTATGGGGTACTTTGGAGCATCCCAAGGTCACAAAGAGCACTGCAGAAATGCAAGGATTTCGTCTTTTCCAGCACAGTTATGAACTATATTTAATGTTGACTGTTCAAGTAGTCTTGGGGATGCCTTTGCCAATTTATCTTTCAAGAAAGGGTAAGGGGAAGAAATTTCAAGGGACAACAATGGCAAGCTATCATTGAGAATTGCTACGAAGAAGGACATTCTTTCACCCTAGATTTTAGCAACTTTTCATTAATTCATACAATATGCCCATTTCTCACTAGGTCAAGATTTTCTCCCCATCCCTAATTGCCCCTCGAGAATGTGGTGGTAAGTTGCCTTCTTGAACCGCTGAGTCCATATGCTGTAGGTAGACCCACAATACTGTTTGGGAGGGAATTCCAGGTTTTGACCCAGCGACAGTGAAGAAACAGTTTTCCAAGCCAGGATGGTGAGTGGTTTGGAGGGGCACTTTCTGTTGGTAGTGCTCCCATGTATCTGCTGCCCTTGTCCTTCTATATGGAAGTGATTGTCTAAGGAATCTTGGTGAGTTGGTGCAGCGCAACATGTAGATAATTCATTCTACTGCTGCTGACCATTGGGTTATGGAGGGAGGGAGTGAGTGTTGAAGCTGGTAGATGTGGTGTCAATCAAGCAGCTACTTAAGTGTCAAGCTTCTTGAGTGTTGTTTGAGCTGCACTCATCCAGGCAAGTGGGAAGTATTCCATCAACCTTCTGGGCCATGTAAGTGGTGGATAGATTCTTGGGAGTCAGGAAGTGGGATACTCACTTCCAAATTACCAATCACTGATCTGTTCATGTAACCATTATTCGTATGATTAGTCCAGTTTAGTTTTAGGCAGTGATAACCCCCAGGATGTTAATAGTGTCTGTATGTTCAATATGGAAATGCTATTGAATATCAAGGTGTGATGATTAAATTCTCTCTGTTTGGAGTTGATCATTGACAAGTACTTGTGAAGTGCAGATATTACTTGCCACTTGTCAGCAAAGCAGAAATGTTCAACTGTGTTGCATTTGAATATGGACTGCTTCAGTATTTGATGAGTCATGAATGGAGCTGAACATGGTGCAATCATCAGTGAACATCCCCACTTCTGACCATTATGATGAAGGAAAGATCATTGGTGAAGCAGCTGAAGATGGTTTTGCCTAGGACATGACCCTGAGGAACTCCTGCAGAGATGTCCTGGAGCTGTGATGACTGACCTCCAACAACCACAACCATCTTCCTACATGCCATGTATGGCTCCAACTAGTGCACAGCATCCCCTGACTTCTATTGACCTCCATTTTACCCCAGTTTCCCGTGCCATATTTAATCAAATGTGGCCTTGATGTCAAGTGCTGTCACTCTCACCTTACCTCTGGAATTCAGTTTTTTTGTCCATGTTTGAACCAAGGCTGTAATGAGGTCAGGTGGTTCTTACGGACCGCAAACTGAGGATTGTTGAATAGATTATTACTAAATGTCACTTGATAACCCCTTCCATCACTTTACTAATGCTTGAGAGTAGACCGATGGGGCAGTAATTGGCTGTGTTGGATTTGTCCTGTTTCTTATGTACAAGACATACCTGGGCAATTTTCCACATTGTTGGGTAGATGCCAGTGTTGTAGCCATGCTGGGACAGCTTGGCTAGGGGAGCAGCAAGTTTTGGTACATAAGTCTTCAGCACTATTGTTGGAATGTTGTCAGGGCTCATAGCCTATGCAGTATCCAGTGCTTCCAACTGTTTCTTGATATCATGTGGAGTGAATTGATTTGGCTGAAGACTGGCATCTGTAATGCTTGGGAGCCTTGTGGAGGAGGCCAAGATGGAACATTCACTCGGCATTTCTGGCTGAAGATAGATTCAAATACATCACGTTATCTTTTGCACTGATGTGCTGTTCCCTTTCATCATTGAGGTTGCAGATATTTGTGGAGCCGCCTCCTCCAGCAAGTTATTTAGCAGATTTCTGTCCATCATTTATGACAGGACGTGGCTGAACTGCAGAGCTTAAATCTGATCCATTGACTGTGGGATAGCTTAGCTCTGTCGATCATTTGCAACTTCTGCTGTTTATTATATTTTGTGTTGTAGCTCCACCAGTTTAGAATCATCCTAAGTGCCCTGCTCCCTGCTTTGGACATTTTCTCATCACCTCCGGCATCCACTGACACTCCCAATCCTTGACAAGCTTCCGTCCCTTCTGTTCTCTTTGTGCCATGAGATTTTCAGTTGTACTTCAAACTGGGGAGTGTGTTTAATCTGGTGAGGGCAAGGCTAATTGAACTGAACTTAATTCCCTCATATGCATCTCACGCGCTCCACACCATTTGGGAAGTATGAAACTTGGACATTAGTAAGAAAATAATCGAGAGGATTGCTTTCTTTGCAACTCCTTGAGGGAAGCTGCTTAAAGTGTCACCTGAACCTGGCTTTGTATTGTTTTAGATAAAATATTTGTTAGTTGCCCAGGGGAAGATGGTCAAAAGTTGCTCTCTGCATTGTTTACATTACCTGAAGTGTGATGGAAAAATGCAATGTTCACACATGTACACAGAGATAAGCAGGTATCCTCAGAGCCCATTCATAGAGACTGACATCCTAACCCTCCCCCCCACCTTACCATCCTGGCCCCGCTCCCACACTACTGACACTAGTGAGTACAACCGCAATGATAATTGAGCATTCCAGCACAGCATCGTAAACCTTTTTCACTGTAACATAGTTTTGAGGACTGAAAACTGTTGCAATACCTTGGTGAGTAATATGGGGCATGGGAGAGAGGAGAAATAGAGCAGGGAGAATGGAGGAATCAGCCATTTCTGCATCATAGCTCATAACATCAAACTTTCAGCTTGTGACTGCACTTGAGTTATCTGATGCCCATGTCTGGTGGGTTCAGGGGGTTGGGTGATGCATGGCATAGTCTTTAATGAACTAGATCGCTTTAGCCCACGTCTACAAAATGGCCACTCCAAGAGAGTGGTATGAGGTTCCAGATGATGAGATTGAAGTCTGGGAAGAGTTGATTCCTTCATTCAGGAAAATATTCATGGAAACAAACAAAAAGAAATGCATTCAGTGCACATCCTGATGAACAACTGCATCAGAAATCCTTCGAACACATGTTGCTGACCCTGTTGCACTCAGCACTTCCTCCTGGTTTAGCTGTTCAGTGCTTTCTGTTTCGAAGCTGTGGTTGGCTGTGAATAATGGCAGTCTTTATTCTGACAGGTCTCCTATGTTAAAGCCATTGACATTTGGATGGCTGTCTGCCTCCTGTATGTCTTTGCTGCACTACTCGAATACGCAGCGGTCAACTTTGTATCTCGACAGCACAAGGAATTCATGCGACTTCGGAAAAAGCAGAGGCGAAGAAAGATTGTAAGTCAGAGATGTGCAATCCGTGATGTTGGTGGGGGAGTTTGTGTTGTTGGTTCTAGACTTGTTTGGTCTTCACAGCCCTACGTACTCATCTGTCTGGTCTGTTTAAGATGTTAAGTGTGTAATTGGCAGCTTGGTGGAGCTGTAAAGATACTGAGGCAAAGTCTCCTACAATCATAAAATCCCTGATAGGTTAGTGGAGCAAAGTAGTCCACGTACTCAAATCACTAAATGCACATAAATAGGAGCCAGAGCAGGCCACTTAAGCCCTTCAGTAAGATTCAATTAAATCAAGACTGATGTACTTTAGTACCAGTATCCCCACGTCACTTGATGTTTTTGATCTGTGGAATTTTATCAATCTCAGTGTTAAATATATTCAGTGACTGAGCTTCCAGACTACAAGTGACTCACGTTAATGAGACCATCAAAACATCAAGTCATGCTGTTCCTGGTTAAAGGAATAAAATTCAAAAACAGAGGTTTAAACCTTGGTTAGACCACACTTTTAATACTTAGCTCAGTTTTGGTCTCCCTATCACAAAAAGGATATTGAGGGATTGGAGAAAGTTCAAGGAGGATTCACAGACAGGATACCAAAATGGCCATATTACTATTATCAGGAAATATTGAACAAGCTGAGTTCTTTTTTAAAGAAACTAGAAGTCTGAGAGGTGAC
The DNA here is from genome assembly GCF_021869965.1 of Rhincodon typus. Classification (NCBI taxonomy): domain Eukaryota; kingdom Metazoa; phylum Chordata; class Chondrichthyes; order Orectolobiformes; family Rhincodontidae; genus Rhincodon; species Rhincodon typus. The sequence goes on from NC_063345.1 coordinate 68,252,625, forward strand.
CTAACCAAAGTTTTGAAAAGCGTTTTTGTGTGTGTGTGTGTGTGTGTGTGTGGTATAGCAGTGGAGAAAATGGTTTCTGTTGTCGTGACAGTCCAAGTCAATGGCTGTAAGCGTGAAACAGTCAACACCTAACTTGAATAAGAATTCCAGGAGATCCCTTTTCACCAGAGAGTGGCTAGAATGTGGAACTTTCCACTACATTGAGACATTGAAGAAATAGCTTTGATGCCTTTCAGGAATCACAGTGTGTTACAGTACAGAAGGAGGTCATTTGGCCCCTCACATAAAACAAGAAAAGACAAGATGGATATGTCGGTCGGGTGTGATGGAATGGAAGCTCTTGTGGGGCATATATACAAGCATAGACCAATCAGGCACAAGGTGCAGTGCTGCAAGTATTATGTTATTCTGAGCAAAATATACAGTAACATGGCAGGACTTCATTAATTCCCATACTTCCCGCTCCAATATAAGTCAGCTTCGCTTTGTAGTTTCCCTTCTAAAATTTGTTTTCTTTGACCTCTCACTTCTATATTTCAAAATCCTCTAACATTCTCTACTTCACATTTCTTGATTGTTCCTTAGTGCCACTCTTTAGCATGTTTTATTGGGTGAAGTGCAAAAGCTCTTCCTATCCCTCCATGGCCTCTCTATCTCCTCTAGCCCCACAGCCCTCTGAGAAATTTGTGCTCCTCCCGTAACTAGTCACTCAGACATTCCTGATATAACTGTATCTTCAACTGTCTCAGTCCTAAGTTCTGGAACTCCCTCCTGAAACCTCTTCTTCCATCTATGTCACTCTCCTACTTTAAGAAGCTCCTTAAAATCTATCTATACATCACCTCACTTACTACTGTGTTATTTGGCTTGGTGTTAGACTTTGTTTGATTTAGGTTGTGAAGGACTGGGACATGTTTAAGGTGTTCTAATTATAAGTAATTGTCATTAGTAGTGACATTTTAATTTTATAAGTATGTACTCCTGAACAAATCCATAATCCATCTGTGCTGCCATTAGGATAGTATTCAGCCCATCTTGTTGATCCTTCTTTGGGTTCACCAGTCATGGTACTGAATACACCTTGCTGCACTGTTCAACAACAGGACAATGTACTCACCACAATATCTGTCAGTGTTCCTTTGTGATTGTGTTGCACTGAATCTAGTTGAATTTAGAATATAAGAACATAAAAACCTGGAGCAGGAGTAAACAATTCAGCCCATTGAGCCTGTTCCATCATTTAATATGATCACAGCTGATCTCATCTCAGCCTCAACTCCACTTTCTTGCCCATTCCTTTAACCGATTACCAATTAAGAATCTATCTCCTCCTTAAATTTATTCAGTGTCCCAGCTTCCATTGTACTCTGGGATAATAATACAACTTAAAAGATGGGGAGTTGTGACTCCAGCATTATAACTTTTTACTTTCTGGGTGGAAAGACAGACAATCTTCAAACAGTAAAAAATATTTACCCTGTTAGTTACTAGATTTATCTTTCAGTGGTGCAATTAATCAATAAGTAAAGTACAAATGCTGCAATTTCACAAAAATCACCATGAAGTGAAACACGAGATGCCGTTTTTTTTTCCCTCTGAAGCTAATGCCAGAACAGTTCAAATCAGCTGCAATTTGTCGTAATTGTCTATCTCGCTGCAAGTTTTTGGCCAATTTTCACATCATTACTAGCTTGCCTCTTTCAAGCACCATTATTTTTTCAGCAGAATCTGACCCGTTATGAGTGAAATTCTCCATAGTGCCAGGCCTTGAACTTCTTCTTGTGTGGTCTCTGATCAGTGGCGAATGGATTCATCAGCAGTTCATGAACAAATACGCTACATAAGTAGGTCGAGCAGCATCAGAGGAGCAGGAAAGCTGACGTTTCGGGCCTAGACCCCAGCTTTCCTGCTCCACTGATGCTGCTTGGCCTGCTGTGTTCATCCAGCTCTACACCTTGTGATCTCAGATTCTCCAGCATCTGCAGTTCCTACTATCTCTCACTCTATATAAGTTGTGTGCCCCCATGTTGCCTGGACTCGGCAAGTTTATTACATAAAAGAATCAAACAAGATGCAGGCAAATGTCACTCTTTTAGTGTTTCAGGTTAAGAGGCAGTTCACTTAGCTATGTTCAATGAGCTGTGTGGCCTAATTTGCATTGTCCCATTTGGTTGTTTTCACTGCCATTTTCTCTGCTTTTGTTTCCACTGGGCTGCGTTTACAGCAGGGACTGGTTCACCGAACCGAAAGTGGTGATTCGCTGGGGCCTGAGTATGGTCTGAGGAGCGGGGAGCCAACCTTTGGGACTCTGACTCAGTTCTGCAACCTAGGCTTCAGGGTAAACTCATGGTGTTGTGTCTGTGATGTGCATCGGTGACTGCGAAATCATCCATTGTCTTTATGAAAAAGAAGGACGATGTAACCATGACTTTAGAGAAGATCTCTTGGAGCATATTTTGCATGTTGTGCATGCTATGAAACTATGAAAGCATACCATCTCAGGAAACAGACCAACTCACTGTATTGAATAGGCTGGGGAAGGATTTGAAAAGGACATTATTAGTTCTAAAACTGAAAACAAAAAATGCTGAAAATTTCAGCGGGTCAGGTAGCATCCTTGAAGAGAGAGCAAGCTAACATTTCGCGTCTTGATGACTCTTCATCAGAGCTTCTACATTATTAGTTCTATGTCCACAACTAATGCCAGATTTGCTGTAACACAGTCATATTTCCTTAGCTTTGGTTAACAACCTTCAAAAGCAATTCATGCACCATGAACATTTGGGGATGGTCTGAAAGAAAGCCAAAAACAGGACTGTTTGAACTCACCAGAGATAAAGGACAAAGACAGGACTCTATGACCAGTCTAAAGAGAGATGGGGAGGACAAAGTCAGGACTGAGTAGTAATGAGCTTAAAGAGGGAGAGGACAAAGTCAGGACTAATTCAACAGCCTAAAGAGAGAGAGAGAGAGAAGATAAAGTCAGGATTGAGTGAATGGAGAAAGGGAGAGAGAGAGAGAGAGAAAAGGATAAATTCAGGGTGAAGAACCACTCCAGAGAGGGAGAGAGAAGGCAGTGCTGGGACTGTATCCATTCTAGAGAGAGACAGAGAATGACTGGTTTAGAGGGAGAAAGAGAGGACTAACCTACGACTGAATGTCCACTTTAGTGAAAGAGGTTATAACTGGTATTAAGTTCCTACTCTTTGTTTGGTACAGAACGATGATGAATGAATCCGAGTCAGTCTCCTGATGGATTTTTCTTGCTTTGTTTGCAAACAGCAGGAAGAGGACCAGCAGAGGGACAGCCGTTTCTACTTCCATGGCTATGGCCTGGGGCATTGTGTGCCAATGAAGGACAATGTGGAGCTGGACGGGATCAGCCCATTCAACTCTCCACCGCCCCTACCCAGAGACACAGAGTCCATCCGACAGAGATTTCTGGACAGAGCGAAACAGATTGACAGGATATCCCGTGCCGTCTTCCCACTCACATTTCTTGTATTTAATATTTTTTACTGGCTCACATATAGAATCATCCGTCATCGAGATATCCATGAGGTTTAGCTCAGTGCCGGCGAATTTATTGCTGAAGCAATCTGCTACACAAATACGTACAGTCAGCCAGGGTGAAGAGAGACATGGAGACGCACATGCATATGTGCACATGCAGTGACACACACACACACACAACATGAAAATACACACTTGCACACATACAAACACATATGTGCATGTACACACACACACATGAAAATACACACTTACGCACGTACAAACACATATGTGCATGTACACACACACACACACACACACACCACACATAGATCAAGTCTCAAGAATAGTCTTTTTTTGTTTTGGTCCATCACACTGAAACCAGCTATGCTGTGTCTAACCAGAAAGTCAGATACATTGATCACATTGTGGTTTCTGGCCTACAGTGTACCTAGTTACAGTTATTACAATCCGTGAGTGATATTCCTGTTTGGAGATTGGTTCCAGGACAAAAAATGTCCATTCAACTCATCAAATCTTTGTCAACCCTCTACACGAGCAATTCAGGTAGACCCATTCTTCTGTTTTTCCTGTACTCTTGCAAGTTATTTCCCTTCTGGTGCTTACCCAAAGTTAAACTATCAAATCACCCTGTCAAGACATTGATACAACCTGTCCAGCCTTCTACACAACTGACCACAGTGTCCCAGAAGCTAAAGTTCTCCCTCTTGCACCATCTCTCCAGCCATGCACATTCCTCTCTGCATCAACCTCCTACCCTAAGGTGTGGCACCAGGGATAAACTGAAAATCACCACTTCCATAGGCCTGTCTATTTCCTAGCTGGCAACAATCTCTCTCCAGACCCTCATGTATCTTTTGAGTGACATCACTGGTACGGAAGGACCTGACATCAGGAGCCTCATTTTCCCACCTCCGAGTGCTCTGCAGCCATTCACTGGTTATCGGTGGAAGGGAGGCAACCCATCATCCTGGATCTACATCTCTGACCACAAAAACACCTGTATGTTCCCTGACAAATAATGGAAGGGTTATGGTGCAGAAAGAGGCCGTTTGGCTGATCATGCTCACACCAACTCATTAAAATGAGCATGATTACTAACGCTAATTTCCTGCTTTTTCTCCATATCCTTGCACATTTTTTGATGCAGATAACCATCCAATGCCCCCTTGAATGCCTCAATTTGAACCAATCATCATTATATTTCTAGGCAGTGCATTTCATACCCAACTACTCGCTAAGTGAGAAAGGGTTTTTTTTTTTCCTCATATCTCCCCTGTTTCATTTGCACATCTTTGCCCTCTCATTCTTGATGTGGTAGCAGATTCTCCCTTTCTACTTTATCCATCCATTCATGCTTTTGGAAACCTCAAATAAGATCTCTTCTCAGCCTTCTTCTCTTCAAGAAGAACAGTCCCAATTTCTTCAATCTATCCTCATCACTGAAGTTTCTCATTCCTGGAAGCATTCTTGTTAATTGCTTCTGCACTCTGTCCAATGCATTTATATCTTTTCTGTAACGTGGTGCCCATCACTGTACTCAGTACGCTAGCTGAGGTCTAACAAGTGTCTTGTACAACATGATTATTATTAAGCATGAAATATACCTGAGGATCTCTTCACTACTTTTCAGATCCTCCCTGACTGGCAATCATCAATATCTTCTCTGTCTGAATACCCTTAAGCTATGAGGAGACCACTTCCTGAAATGTGCAATCCATGCAATTTTACACGCTCTTCCTGTGTATACCAGTACAGAGTATACAGGGGCTATGGTTTGTGCAATCAGTACATGCCCGTTTTTTAAAAATCTGTGCATGGGTGTGGGCATCACTGCCTAACCACCCAGAGGACAGTTAAGAGTCAACCACATTGTTGTGGGTCTGGAGTCACACGTAGGCCATACCACGACCACAGATTTCCTTCCTAAAAACAGCATTAGTGAACCAGATGGGATTTTAACAACAAAGAACAGTGGTTACATAGTCACTATTAATCTAGCTTTTTGTTGAATTTGAATTTCAACGATGGGATTCAAACATATATCCCAGATCATTAACCTTGGATTATATATTACTATACTACATAGACAATGCCACACCACCTCCTCTTCCAATCACCTTGGAGAATTGTTTACCTGTTGATCAAAATGCTCCCTGTTACAACTGAAGTGGGCCAGAATGTATTCCTTAGCAGTATAAGTGTTTTTGAAAGTCAGCAAAAGATGACCTTTGACAAATATCTTTTGAAATATGATACCTGCTGTAGACCATGAACCACTTGTTTATCTCTGTCCCTGAACACAAGAAATCAAAACCAAATGTAATCCCCTGGTGAATTGAGGTTAGGGAATTGGAATTGACCAAATAAAGGTCACAAATGACTGTTAGTAGTGTCCCTAGCTGAACCTAAACTGGACATCTATGAGAAGGATGTTGCTAAACAGGTGCTGTTTGATAGCACAGTTGATGACACCTTCCATCACTTTACTGATGATTGAGAGTAGACTGTTGGGACAGTAATTGCTATTTGGATTTGTCCTGCTTTTTGTGTATAGGACATACCTGGGCAATTTCTCACATTGTCAGGTATATGCCAGTGTTGTAACTGTCCTGGAACGGTTTGGCTAGGGGAGTGGCAACTTCTGGGGCACAAGTCTTCAGTACTATTGCCAGAAAGTTGTCAGGGCCTATAGCCTTTGCAGTATCCAGTACCTTCAGTCATTTCTTGATAACATTTGGAGAGAATCAAATTGGCTGAAGACTGGCATCTATAATGCTGGGGACCTTAGAGATGGATCATCCACTGAGCATTTCTGGCTGAAGTTGCTGCTAATGCTTCAGCACTTTTGGAGAAAATGCTGGAACTTCCTTCCAGAAGCAGGTTGGTTGTACCTACTACATCGTTTTCAGCAGGCAGCTCGCCACCACCTTCTCCCAGGCAATTAGGCATGGACAAAAGAAATGATGCCTAGCCAACAACATTGACATCCATAAAATATACCTCCTTTTCTGTCATATGGTTGCAATGCCTCCATTGGCAAGTACATCCAATTACACTGTGACTTATCTACATACGAGCTTTCCATTCTAAATGTCAACAGGAAAATTCTCAATGGAAAATGTGGTCAGTAAGTCAACACTGGCAAAAGATTCTTAAGATGGAATCCTTAGACATGAATAGAAAGATTTGGAATATATCTCTACCTAATGTGCATATTTTTGAACTTTGACCCTGCTGCTTCTCTATCAACGAGATAAAACTAACTGTCACAGAAGTGGTAATGCTTCTGACAGGAAGAAAAGGAGATCTTTAACCCATAGGACCTGTTTTCCTATACTTGTTCTGCACCCTAACCTGTGTACTTACTTTAACTCCATTTTCCAGATACGATCAGTCAGCAAGAAGCTAACAGTCTCAGTCTTAAAGAATATCAAGTTGCTCCTTGAGCATCCAGATCCTTTGGTGACAGGGTTCCAGATTGTATACAAAAAAAATGTTTTCGAATCTTCTCCCTGAATAACCCATCTGTAATTTTAAAATTGTGAAACATGCTCTGTGTAGAACAGAGGACACAAGCCTCTCGTCCCGGTCTCACTTCTTTCCAAAACTGTGTTAGCAGAACAGTAAATTGGCTAGGTTTAATATTGAAAACTCTTTGTATACCACTGCAGATCCCTACCTCTCTGTCCTACTTCACGAGCCTTCTGAGAAAATTAACCCTTTACTCTTTCTTCAGTGCTCTCTTCCAATTTTACTGTCTAGAATAAACTAATGCAATTGTATTCAGGTTTATTTTGAAAATGTTTTTGGCAGCATTTCACTAAGAAAAAAGTCTATTTAAAAATGAAATAGATGGGCCATCAGTAAGTGACTGGGAAAGCTTATGATGACACGTTTTATTAAAAGATTCTGGCATCATAAACCAATCTTTATAACTGATGACTTGATCTCAAATTGAAATTAATGTCTGCAGCATCATCTTGACCATACAGGAATCTGATTACAAATGCTGATATAGTCAGAACACAGAAAGACACTGTATTTATAGCAAGCATAGGTTAGATGCAGATTAAATCTCCCACTGGAGCTATAACTAGTGATTGGGAAATGCATCCTTCAGTTTTTGCCAAATCTTGTTTTTGGCAGAGGACACCGTCTGTAATTAAATGCATTTGTATGCGCATGCAGTTGTATGTATGCTTGCCCATATTTGTACATGCATGTCCATGTACATATGTGTGTATATGTACAAGTCCATGCATTTGTACATTTCTATAAGTGTGTAGGTGTGTGTGGATGTGTCTAGACAAATGGGTGTTCGTGTGAACTATCATGAAAGCAGTGGACAGGAAACACCACCATCTTGGAATGAAGTCGAAAGCCCAGTATTGCCAGAGGCCCACCCTCTATTTCCCCCAGTCGGACTGTAGTCTTATAATTGCACTGTTTGTTTAGCACATGCCACTAGATGCTCACCGAGTAACAGAATCTGATTCCTCTCCCAGCACCGATTACTTGTGTCTGTAATATTTATACTGGCTTCAGCCTTTTTGTCCATGAATCTATTTCTGATTTTTTCTGTGCCAAGTTTTCTTGTATATTCAATTTTCAAATTAAACATCTCTGCCATAAATGTGCTTGTGCCTCTGATTAAAATGATTTAGCTCACAGTGATTTAGCTCACAGATCAGTTCCACGATATCCTGCAGCAGGAGGGTATTTAGTTTTAAAATGGATCATTTATTTTGATTATGTCGTTAATTTTTTTCTCTGAATCGGGATGCTGCACATAACTCCAGGCCTAAGAGGTCATGGGGAGGGTTACTCCTAGGCTCTCGTCTGTTTCCTTCTGGGAAGTGGAGTTAGTTTCAGTATCTCACAGTGACTGACAGAAACACATAATCTCTACCATCACTGTCCCAATTTCTAGGGCCTCACCAGCTTGAGGTTTGTAACTGCCAGATTAGACCGAACATCCTGCCAGATTTGGCGTCAATCAAGTATCAGGGCATCGCTGGCAGGAAGCTGCAATTGCAATTGTTGCAGTCCCACTAGTGGGGCCGTGCTTGTTAATTGCTAATTGTTTAGTTGCCTAACTGAGTGATTTATATGGTGAGTATAAATAAGAATAAAGGGGGACCTCTTGTGGTACAGTGGTAAAGTCTCTATCCCAGGCCCAAGAGGCCCAGGTTCAAGTTCCACCTGCTCCAAATGTATATACTATCATCTCTGAACAGGTCAATTTGAAAAATAGATTAATAAAGATTTTTTAAAAAAAGAATACTGGACAATTTAGGTTCAAGTCCCACCTGCCCAAGACATGTGTCATAACATGTTTGAACAGGTTGATTAAAAACAAAGAGCTGGGTTTTCACACTGCCCATGGTGTCTTAATAAATAAAGAGCTGGATTCTTATTAGACCTGTAGACATGACTGAATTGTCGAAACAATCAATGTGAAATTGATTTGTTTCTGAATGCCAGTTCAAGTGCTGTCAACTGCACTTTGAATTGTTACTTGTTCAGTGGATTAAATGGATGATTTGGTGGAGGGTCTTTTTAAAAAAAAAGGCTGGATTCTTCCCAGTGGAGGGTCAGCTTCTGGACAGGGAAAGGTGGAAACTAATGTTTGTGCAAAAGTATAAGTTTACACTCAAACCCTTATAAATCTTAGCGAATCTTTTGCTGCCTGCTTTCATGCGTAGATATCAGTATTCGAAACCGGGTTAACTCTGGATATTGTACGAGTATAACTTATATAGTTGTACATATAAAATATGTTTGACAAATTTCTCATCCCTTTAGCTCATAGTAAGAGAAAAGAATATAGAACCTGCTTCCACAGCGTGGAAAAAAGCCATCCAGCCCCTTGAGCACTGGATTGTAGAGGTACAGACCCCCTGACCCTAAGCACCCTGAGTGGCTTACTGATTGTGCCCAATCCCCGAGACTGATATTGGATACAGTACCTTTCACTCACTGTGCCAGGACACCCTTTCTGAAATATGTCTCCCATGACTTGACTGAGGTCTACTCACCCTCAGACTTTGAAACATGGCTATTTGTTTGAAACACACACAATGTGTCTGGCAGATAGCTGGCATAGACATAAGACTGACATAGCACAACAACAAACAGCAACGTGTCCACCATTTGGCTGATCACAGAATCACGGAGAAAGTTCATTCAGTCCATCATGCTTGCTCCAGTTCTATTATCTAGTTCAACTCTCCTGTATTTTCGTCATATCCCTGCACACTGTTTCTAATCAAATAATCATCCAATCCGCTCTTGAATGCCTCAATTGGACCTGTATCCGTCACGTTTCCAGGCAGTGTGTTCCATACACTAACAACTCACTGCGTGAAAAATGTTTTCTCAATCGCCATTGTTCATTTGTGCATCACTTTACATCTATGTCTTTTCATTCCTTTTTTTTTAACAAGGTTCTCAACCCGGCCCACTCATCATTTTGAAAGTATCTTTCAAATCTCCTTTCAGTCTTCTTCTATAGAAGATAGAATCCCTACAGTGTGAAAACAGGCCCCTTGGCCCAACAAGTCCACACTGCCTCCCCGAGCATCCCACCCAGACCCATCCCTCATAACCCAACTAATCAACACATCCCTGAACATTATGGGCAATTTAGCATGGCCAATCCACCTAGCCTGCATATCTTTGGACTATGGGAGGAAACCAGAACACCGAGAGGAAACCGACACAGACATGGGGAGAATGTGCAAACTCCACACACGCCCAATGGTGGAATTGAACCCAGATTCCTGGCACTGTGAGGCAGCAGTGCTAACCACTGAACCACTGTGCCACCTTCTATTTAAGGAGAACCATCCCACATTCTTCAGTCTGTCCCCATAACTGAAGTTTCTCACTCTTGTAAATCGCTTCTCCACCCTCTCCAATGGATTCACATCTTTCCTATAATGTAGTGCACACAACTGTACACAATACTCCAGCTGAAGTCTAACAAGTGTCTTCTACATGTTCAACATCACCTCCTTGCTCTTGTACTCTAGACCCCTATTAATAAAGCCATGGATACTGAATTCTTTTTTTACTGCTTTCTCCATCAGTCCACCTTCAATGGTCTGTGCGTATATTCACAAACATCCCTCTGCTTCTGCTGCCCCTTTAGAATTATATTCCCATTTATATTGTCCTTCAATGTTCTTCTGATCAACCTCACATTTCTCACAAAGTGCATCATATCACACTTCTCTGCATTGAACCTCATCTGCCACCTATCTGCCCACTCCACCAACTCCTCACAGTTTACAATGTGATACCATTCAGGTTTTGTGTCATCTGTAAATTTTGAAATTGCACCCTGCACACCAAGATACAGATCATTAATACATATCAGGAGAAGAAAGGATCCCAATACTGACCTCTGGGGAACTTCACAATAGAACTTCCTACAACCTGAAAAATATCCATTGACTATAACTCTCTGTTTCTATCTCTCAGCCAATTTTGTATTCACATTACTATTGTCCCTTTTAGTCCATGATCTAGAACTTTCCTCATGAGTCTGTTGTGTAGCACTCTATTGAATGTTTCCTGGAAATCCTTGTATGTCCCATCAACCGCGTAATGCACATTGGGCCTTTCAGTTATCTCGTCAAGCTAAGTAAATTCAATTTCCCCTTTAGAAACGCATGCTGACTCTTCTTAAGCAATCCAACTTTTTCCATGTGACTACTAATTCTATCCTGAATAATTGTTTCTAGTAAATTACCTCTCCCCACCCCAACTAGCCACCCCAACCCCCCCTCCCCCCACCCTACCCTCACTGAAGTTAAACTGACTGGTCTGTAACTGCTGGAATTATCCCTGTAACCTTCCTTGACTGAGGTGGTAATGTTTGTGATTCTTCGGTTTTCTGGCATCTCCCCAAAGTCTGAGAAAGAGTGAAAGATTGTGGCCAGTGTCCCTGCAATTCATACCCTCACTTCCATCAAAAATCCTTGAATGCTTCTCACCCAGTCCCAGTACTAATATTCCATCCAACACTTTTTCCTTATTAATTTTGAATCCTTCTTGTGACAGAATTTTCTCCTCTATCAGCATGACCTGAATGGCATCTTCCTTTTTTGTAAAGACAGATAAAATGTTCATTTAATACCTCAGCAACACCCCCTGCCTTCATCTATAAATTCCATTTTTTGTCCCTGATGGGACTAACTCCTTCCTTAATCACTCTCTTGCAGTTTTTAGGCCTATAGAAGACTTTGGGATTTCTCTTCATGTTTGATGCTAGTCTTTTTTCATAATTTCTCTTTGCTTCTCTTAGTTGTTTTCTTCCCATTTCCCCTTAAACCTATAGTATTCCTATTAATTATCTGGTGTATTTTCTGCCTTATGCATCTCATAAGCACAGCATTTCTTTCTAATGTTATTTTCTACCTCTTTTGACATCCAGGGAATTCAGGATTTGTTTTTCCTACTTTTCCATTTGTGGGAATATACTTTAAACAGTACCCAAGCCATCTGGCATTTGAAGGTAGCCCATTGCTCAGTTAATATTTTCCCACCAACCTCTCATTCCAATCAATCGTGCCCGGGTCTGTTCTTGTCCCATTGAAGTCAGCTCTACACCAACTGATTTTTCTCACTCTGGATTGACGCTTGTCATACTCCACCATCATCCTGAACATTACAATACAATGATCACTGTCTCCAAAAGTGATTGCCCACCTCTTTTCCAAGGACCAGGTCTAGCAATGCATCCTTTCATGTTGAACTGGACAATATGTCTACAGGGAACTCTCCCTAACATAGTCCAGGAACAATTGTCTTTGATGCCGCTTACACTACCAGTATCCCAGTCTACATTTGGGTAATTAAAGTCCCCATTATAACTGCTGTAAAAATTTTTCTGTAATTTCCCTGCAGATTTGTTCCTCTGCATTCCTTTTCACTGGTTAGTGATCTATACACTACAGCAAGCAATTAATTGCAACCTTTTTATTCTGTAGCGTTAATCAAATTGACTCCATCCTTGAACCCTCTGAAATATCCTCCTTCTCCAGCACTGCAATGTTCTTCTTAACCAAACTCCTCCTCCTTTCCTTCATTTTCTATCTTTCCCAAACAACTTGAACCAGGAATATTTATCATTCAAACTTGGCCTCATTGAGACAGGTCTCTGTCACTGCTACAACATCATAATTACACATTGCAATGTGCTTCTGTAATTTCCCAAACCTATTTAGTATACTCCATAGATTTATAGAGTCATAGGGTCATACAGCACCGAAACAGACCCTTCAGTCCAACTCGTCCGTGCTGACCAAATATCCCAAATTAATCTAGTCCCATTTACCAGCATTTGGCTCATACCCCTCTAAATCCTTCCCTAGTCATGAATCCATCCAGATGCCTTTTAAATGTTGCAATTGTACCAGCCTCCACCACTTCCTCTGGCAGCTCATTCTGTACACACACCACTGTCTGTGTGAAAAAGTTGCCCCTTAGGTCCCTTTTAAATCTTTCCCCTCTCACCTTAAACCTATGCCCTCTAGGTTTTGACTCCCCGACCCTGGGGAAAAGACCTTGTCTATTACCTATCAATTTACTGATCTCCATGCTAGTGCTAGCTGTGCCACTAAGTATTTTGCAAGCCCTGTCATTATCTTCTGCCATCCTTTGTTGGTTTCCACATCCCAACCAAGTTTGTTTAAAGCCCTCGAGCAAATCGGCTTCAAAGGAACTCAGTTCCAGCTCTATTCAAATTCAACTTGTCTGGTTTGCATAGGTGTCATCTTCTCTAGAGCCAGCCCCAATGTCCCAGAAACCTAAACCCCAACATCCTGCACCACCTTTCCAGCCACACATTTTGTTTTATTTACTCACAGAATAGCCAGATCAGGTAACAATGGTAGTTTCCTTCCATAAAGAACATTGGTGAACCAGATGGGTTTTTCTGAAAATAAACAATGGATTTATGGTCACCATTAGAGTCTTAATTCCAGATTTTTATTGAATAAAATTCCACCATCTGTTGTGGCGGGATTTAAACCCGGGTCCCTGGAACATTACCTGGGTCTCTGGATTAACAGTCTAGCAATAAATACACTAGGCAATCACCTCTCCTTCATGTGCCTTATACTATTACTGTCCTCACTTGAATACTGCATTGGGAGGTAATCCAGGGATTACATAATTTGTGATCCAGCTTGCTAATGTTCTACCTAGCTCCCTACGATGACAGCTGCCTCACTTCATGTTTGTGCTGAAAGGTCAGTCAAGACAGGAGTACTGCCTTTAAGCTCGGTTTGTGGGCACTAAAAGGCAAAAAGACAAGGCAGTGAGTATTCAAGCAGGCAGCAAGTGAGCAAGCACTAAGTGAGCAATCAGGGAGGCCTGAGATGGAGCCTGGTACAATCAATGAGCGGGGTACCTGCCCCTGCATGCATCACATCCTGGCAGCTACATTGCAATGAGAGGTGCCAGTGGACTCCAAAATGGAGCAATGAAGTGCAGACTGTAAGTGGATCAGAAATATGCCATCATGATGCAGTGAGGTTGGCAGGTATCAGATACCAATGTCAAGGCAGGGTGCTGCAAGCTGCCACTACCCATGGAGTGTGCCCTGAGATGTTGGTCTTTGGGTGTCCAGGTTGGCAGTCTGAAGGAGGAGGCAGTGAGCTGGAGTCACCAGCTCGGACTTTCATGTTAGGAATTATAGCTGTCTGCTTTCCATCTGGTGGGTGGGAGAATGAGGAAGTGAACATCAATGACGCAAGGCTAACTAACAGTGAGACATTAATGAGCACTAATAGACCTCTCACCACTCACAGCCAAGGATCCCATCTATTGACGTCATCATATCATGTGTCGAGACATGTATGCGTATGCAGTCAGAGGTGTCAGCAAACAGAACCTGTTCTGTGATATCTCTAGGGGAAAATGTTTTGACCTGGCTCATTCACTGACTGACTGTCAGAGAGCAAGAACACCCCATTGTGAGAATTACCTGATTCTCTCCTGAAGTCAGTCAGCTGGACGAGGTGGGGTTGTGACCACTTTACGATGAATATTTCTTGAGCACGTGTAACTTCGCATAAAAACAAAGGCTTGCATTTACATAGCACCGTTCACAATCTCAGAATGTCTAAAAACATTCTGCAAATAATGAATTTCTATTAATTGTTGTCACTGTCATAATGTGGAAATAAGGCAGCCAATTTGCGCAAAGCAAGATCCCACAATTCAGCATCGATGGAAATGATGTCACCATCTCATTATGGGAACAGGAAAAGCCATGAATTAAAACAGGAAGTGCCAAAAATATTCAGCAGCTCAGACAGCATCTGTGGACAGAAACATCATTGGACTCAAGGCATTAACTCCGTTTCTCTTTCTGTAGATGCTGCCAGACCTGCTGAGTTTCTCCAGCACTTTCCAGGTTTATTCCAGATTTCTGGCATCTGCAGCATTTTGTTCGAAGAGTGACAAGAAGATGGGGTTGGGGGGAGGCAGGAGCCAAAGATATGGGGGAAGAGAGAGAGGGTAGCATTGGAGATGAGAAGGAAATTAAAATGAAGCACACCAATGGATAATCTCTGACCTTCATGAAGTGGGATAAATATTGAATCTGGGAAGGGTTTAATTGCCTTTACTTTCTCCCTGACATATCAGTTGTTAAGGACAAAGAGGACTGTCTGTATTCACTAAAGTTCAGCAGTTGCTTTCCAATTAAATTGGAACCAATGTCCATTATTTGACACAGTTAATATTCCGATAGTAACACAGAGTCTGCAGGGCGCAGCTTCAGCTTTAAAAAAAAAATTTGTGATTATGAGATAATCAATCTTCCCACACCCTGATTAAAATAGAGCTAGTAAGCTGATTAAGTCAATGGCTACAGAACAGAAGCAAACAAGTGTCCTTGCCATCTCCTATCAGTTCACTGAGCAGTGGTTCTAATTGATATGGATATAACGTTGGGATAGTGTCAAATATGGGAACAAAATGTGCAAGAATCTTAATGAATAGGGTCATGAGAAGTCAGTTTCTGATGGATTGCAGTATTTACACCATCTGATGTCTTTTAAATTGTATTTCTGCAGACACTTACTGCTCATTAAGTTTCTCAAATGTCGATCCCTGGTTTAATGCTTCAGAGATTAGAATTACTGAAGTTTGTCTGTTTCAAGCTGTTTTATCTGTCAGTCACACTGCCAGGTGTGTTTGTGATCCCTCCTGAATTGGCCTGTCGGCCTAGCATGCACAGCACAGTGAAGCTTATTAGAGTAAACTGGAACCAGCCACAAGCCTTCATCATGGTGCCCTATTCACTTATACAGAAGAGAAGCACAACATCAGGAGGAGTTACACGAGTGAGCACCCCTTTACTAAAACTATGCACCTTTCCTTGGTGCCTTCCAATTCTCTGTAATAGCAGCTCACAGCTCAGCATGGAGCTCATCAGATTGACCCGTGCTGGGAGAGACTGCACCCTGAACCCCAGTGTCAATCCCAAAATCTCAAATCACAACATCACCCCCATCAGACTGTACCAAGCAAAGTCCCTATATATACACTCCCAAGCAACTCAGCCCCACCCCACATTTACTCAAATTCCTCACTCCAATGGCAACCAAAGATCTAATCTATTTACAGGACAACAAGGTGCAGGGCTGCTCCAGCTGGTGCTCCTCTGCTTTGTCAGTTCCTTTTCCTTTTTCTTTCTTTTCTTCTTCTCTTTGCTGCACTTTTTCTTGCCTCGCCCAGCCCAACTTTTAACTTTTAAACTTCTTAAACTGCCCCGCAATGGAGAATGAAGGAGGCAAGTCTGAGTCCAGACAGGTGTGGGAGGCAGTCCAAGTACAGGCCGGCCTGGGAGACGAGTCCTGGAGGCAGGTCCTGGGCTGGACGCCAGCACAAGGAAGCAGCAAGGCCTCGAGTTCTGAAGACTGGCGGGTACGGACTTAATGAAAATGGACTGTCATTTGAATACATTTTTAAAGAAATTTTTTGGGCTTATATGGGACTTTGAGTAATTTGAGTACTTTTTAAAAACTTTGTATTCCCACGCTGGACTCTTTACAATTCTTTCAATTCTGTAACAAATACTTAAGTATATATACGTAGGTATCCTGTACCTAAGATGGTGCCAAAGCATTTGAGTGCAAGTGATAATAAAGCCAATTCTAATTCTAATTCTAATTCTAAAGAACAACCCAAATTCTACCCTGTATTCACACGGCTCCTCAAAATGCAATGTAAACTCCTCCATAGCAAATAATTCCCTACAATACAAGCTCAACCATACAGTCAGACTGTGCAGAAGTACCTCTATTTTTCTCGGTTGGGCAAAATTCTGCAGGTTGTCTCAAACCAAATGGGACAACATCAGATTTTCCCACATTACACTCTATCTGCCAATCCTTTGCTTACTTAAACTATCTACATCCCTTTGCAGACTCTTTGTACCCTCTTCACAACTTGCCTCCTGATCTATTTTTGAATCAGTATAGGCCCAACCTTTCCAAATTAGGCAACCCACTCACCCCAAGGAGTAAATACTCAGTAAATACTCTTTTCTATACTCAGATCTTCATTTGTGTACTTTATCTCTAGTGATCAGAATTTTTCTAAGATTCACCATCCATTTTGTCTCTTGATCTTCCCTTGTCCATAGGATGTTGTTAGTGTCTAATGCTAATAGAATCATAACAGTGTAGAAGCTTGCCGTTTGGCCCATCAAAGCATCTGAAGAGCATCCCACCCAGACCCAGGCCCCTTCCCTATCCCTATAACCCTGTATTTCCCATGCCCAATTCACCTAGCCTGCACATCTTTGGACTGTGGGAGGAAACCATAGCAGCTGGGGGAGACCCATGCAGATGTGGGAGAACATGCAAACTCCACACAGTCACGTGAGGCTGGAATCGAACCTGGATCCCTGGTGCTGTGAAGTAGCAGTGCTAACCACTGAGCCATCACAGTCCCCTCTGAAAGATTTGTTTAAAGTTTCTGAAGAAAACATTTACCTAATCCCTTATGTTCACTTTTATCCTTTGGCATACACTTCTGGATCATGTTGTTGTGGTTCTTCTTCCATTACAGTCACTTATTGGTGGGTGTGAACTCATTCCCCATTTCGTCAGTGAAAGTTTTAGCTATGTCCATCGGCACTGACCCCCAAAATCAGGCCTTTCTCCTTGCTGACCAACCAGAACAAACACTGCAGGGTATCAATGATAGCTAACAACAAAACATTGTATGATTTCAAGAAAGAGTCAGATAAAGCACTTGGGCTAAAGGGATCAAAGGATATGGGAGGTAAAAGGTAGAATAGGCTATTGAGTTGGATGATCTGCCAAAGCATGATGAATGGTCCACTCCTGATCCTATTTTCCATGTTTCTTTGTTTCTAGTTTCCTTGTGCCTGCACTTGCACACCAGGTTCCCAACATGCAGCCATTCTCCTGTCTTACCCTACAGGGAACCAATGCTACTCTCTTCCTTTTTATTTACCTGTAGAGGCATTCATAACTGTTTTTATATTTCTTCCTTGTTTCTGCCTTACTCCAATTTTTCGATTGGAGCAGTGTGGAGTGGCTAAGAGCCAGAGTGAAGCGGGCTGCAGGCATGGAGTGGTGCAGAGCGGCTAAGAGTCGGTGTGAAGGGGGCTGGAGGCATGGGGGGGAGTGGCTGAGAGCCAGAGCAGAGGGGGCTGGAGGCATGGAGCAGTGCGCAGCAGGCTGGAGGCATGGAACAGTGCGGAGCAGGCTGGAGGCATTGAGTAGAGCAGGGACAGTTGTTGGATTGAGTTCTGGCGCATGCGATCAGCAGCTTGCAAGGCTGGTCAGATCTCGTGTGGAAGTCCCTGAGCTGATGTACTGCAATGTAATGTTTATCTGTAGAATCATAGAATCACACAAATATACAGCATGGAGACAAACCCTTCAGATCGACTCATCCACGCCTACCAGATATCCTAAATAAATCTAGTCCCATTTTTGTCTGCATTTGGCCCATATCCCTCTAAACCCTTCCTATTCATATACCCATCCAGGTGCCTTTTAAATGTTGTCATTGTATGAGCTTCCACCACTTCCTCTGGAAGCTTGTTCCATACATGCACCACCCTCTGCATGAAAAGGCAGCCCCTTAGATCCCTTTTAAATTTGTCCCTTCTCACCTTAAGTTTTGGACTCCCCCACCCTGGGGAAAAGACCTTGTCTATTTACCCTATCCATGCCCCTCATGATTTTATAAACCTCTATAAGGTCACCCCTCAGCCTCTGATGCTCCAGGGAAAATAGTCCCAGTCTATTCAGCCACTCCCTATAGCTCAAACTTTACAACCTTGGCAACATCCTTGTAAATCTTTTCTGAATCCTTTCAAGTTTCACAACATCATTCCTATAGCAAGGAGACCAGAATTGCTTGCAGTATTCCAATAATTGCCTAACCAATGTCCTTTAAAGCTGCAACATGACCTCCCAACTCCTATAGTCAATGCACTGACAAAAAAATGCAAGCATACAAATCACTTTCTTCAGTATCTGCAACTCCACTTTCAAGGAACTGTGAACCTGCACTCCAAGGTCTCTTTGTTCAGCACAACTCCCCAAGACCTTACCATTAAGTGTGTAAGTCCTGCCCTGATTTGTCTTTCCAAAATGCAGCACCTCACATTTATCTAAATTAAACTCTATCTACCACTCCTCAGCCCATTGGTCCATCTGATCAAGGTGACATGGTACTCTGAGGTAACCTTCTTCAGTATCCACTACACCTCCAATTTTGGTGTCATCTGCAAATTTACTACCCATACCTCCTATGTTCACATCCAAATCATTTATATAAATGACAAAAAGTGCAGACCCAGCACCGAACCTTGTGGCACACCACTGGTCGCAGGCCTCCAGTCTGAAAAGCAACCCTCCACCACCACCCACTGTGTAATCTGTTTATCTGACTGTAATGTTTATCCTTTTTAACTGTGTCTTATTTCTGACTTTTAGGTTATGCAACTTTTCTTCTTCTTTATTCCTCTTCCGTATCTAAGATTTGTACCTAACATGGCACCATGAGATGTGACTTTGTGAACTTTTCACTGTACTCCTGCACTCTGTAACACATGACAATAAAAGAAAAACTAATCCTTTTAGTTATTCTTTTCTAGTTTCCAAATTTTCCATTTCTTCTGGAATAATCTTTGCAGCGTTCTCCATCTTCATGTTGACACTAACTTCCATAGTTAGCCATCGTTCCTATAGCATCATTTTTATTCTCAACTGAACATTGTTGAGTGCTGTGAAACGTCTCCTTAAATGTCTACCTCTACTTCCCTACTGCCTTACCTTCTAATTTATTTTCCTAGTCTGCTTTGGCCAACTCTGTCTTCATTGATCTTTTCCATCATGTTTATATAAGATGAAAACGCTAGTTTGAGGCCCAAATTTCTTATCCTTAGACTGATTACAAAAGTCTACCATGTTATGATGACTTTTACCTACAGGACACTTTGCACTGTGGTCATTAATCATTAAGTCTTCTTAAACATTATCTGACCTAAACTAGCTTGATTCCCCCACGGTTGGCTCCAGAGCGCACATATGTGAACTTACAATACCTGATTATTGCAATTGATAAGCTACCAAAATGAATAGCTTTATGGGAATATGATCTAGCAAGACTAATAGCAATTTGACTTAAATATAATGAGGGCTGTGAACTTGGTATTCAAAGGCACAACAGATTCAAAATACATTGGGAAGGAACAAAGGCAGGTAGGTTATACTTTAATTGGAGTAAACATTTTACTGTAGGAAAGACAGGATGTCTTTATGAACCCAAAGATGGAATCCACATGGTTAAAGATGGGAAGGAAACAGAACGATCTTACAACTGGGGATATGGTAGAGCCCTCTCAGTTGCGATAGAGGAGCAAGTTTACAGCAAAATGACAAAGGTGTGCAAGCTTTATAAAGTAATGATGCTGGGAGACTTTAATTCCCCAAGTATCAATTGGGACTGTGCTCAAATAATTGGTAAAGAGCGTAGGAATTCCTTAAATGTATTGAGCAGAAATTCCTTAAACAGCATTATCTTGCTACAACTAAGAAAGAGGCTCAATTGGGCTGACAAGTTTGGTGAACCAATTGGACTAGTAATTTTGGGGAAACAATGAGTAAGTGCAATGAAAGTATAACAAAGTTTAGATTAATAATGGAACAGATCAAGGAACAATGTAAATTAGAGGCTGGAAATGTGAAAAAAGGGATGATTTCAATGGAATTAAAAGAGATCCTGCTGTAGGTTAAAAAGACTGACAGGAAAGTAATAGTGGAACAATGTGCTATCTTTAAGGAGGAGAAATTTCAGGGGGGATTATCATTGTAAAGAAATATGAAGTGGACCAGCCATCTGATATACTTTATAATATAATGAGGGCAGCACGGTGGCTCAGTGGTTAGCACTGCTGCCTCACAGCACCAGGGACCCAGGTTCGATTCCAGTTTTGGATGACTGTCTGTGTGGAGTTTGCAGTTCTCCCCGTGTCTGCGTGGGTTTCCTTCGGGTGCTCCGGTTTCCTCCCACAGTCCAAAGATGTGCAGGCTAGGTGAATTGGCAGTGGGAAATTGTCTGTAATGTTCAGGGATGTGTAGATTAGATGGGTTATAGGGGGATGGGTCTGGGTGGGATGCTCTCAGGGTTGGTGTGGACTTGTTGGGCCGAAGGGCCTGTTTCCACACTGTAGGGATTCTATGATTCTATGATAATATAGCCATAGCTACAACAGCGAATCAGTGACTGATAAATCTGTGCTGAGCAGCTCATTTTCTGACTCCCCAAAGGTTGTTCACAATCTACAAGACACAACCCAGGAGTGCAACAGAATACCCACCATTTGTCTGGATGAATGCAGCTCCAATAAGAAGCCTGACACCATCAACACCTTCAACTTTCATTTCCTCCATCACTGATGCATAGAGTCAGCAATGTGTACCATCTACAAGACGTACTGCAGCAATTCACCCAGGGCCCTTTAATAAGCATCTTTGAAACTCATGACCTCTACCACTTGGAAGGATAAGGGCAGAGAATGCATTGAAATACCACTAGCTGCATGATCTTCTCCAATTCACTCATCATCATGTCTTGAGAATACAATGCTGTTCCTTCACTGTTACTTAGTCAAAATCTGAACTCCTTTGCTTATAATACCATGTGGTGCAGCTTTAGAAATTTAAGAAGGCAGTTCACCACCACTTTGTCCAGCCCAATTAGGGATGAGCAATAAATGCTGGCCCAATGATGTCCACATTCCACAAACTAATAAAAAACACTCATCTCCTATTTTGAATTACAGCTTTATGTGAATTTTCACATATTAGAGTTTGGACCTCATCTGCAATTAAAACCTGTAAACCTGAGGAAATATAACTTCCACAGAAGGAATATACAAGGCAGTTGTATTTCAAGAAACTGTTTTTTATAGAGAAGATGGATTTTTGACTGTACTGGGACTAACTGGAGCAAGTACTCATGGTTGTCGAGAACAAAAAGTGCTCAGTGACAGAAGGGATTAAAAAGATACATCAGTAAATGGAGAATTCAAACAATGGAAATATTCCATTACTGCTGATGATGCAAGGTACAATTAAACGATTGTGATCTCATGTTGAAACCTTACACTGAAGGGCACCTGAAGAATTTTAAACAGTACATTTCTTTCATATTCCTTTTGTACAGGAGACTGCACCTTTATACCTGTGTGTGTTTGATTTTGGGTCTTTGTTATTTTACTTGACATAAGCAGATATTGCCAAAAAATTTCATTTCTTTTACTCCAGAAAACCTTGTAATTTCTCCTTATTGATACAGAAGACATTGGGTGACTATATTTTTATTAAGTGGAGGTATAGCCTCATGTTAGGAAACAATTTCTTAAATTTCTTGTGATCAACTGAAGTGGTTGAAATGACAAAAACCAATTCATTACCCGTTAGCTGGTTATAACATCTTTGCTGCACTGGGGGAGAGATTACTGACACTTTGTATGTTATTGCCAATCAGCATTGTTCTTACACAGTCAGAAATTCTCGTGCCACTTTGACTCTTGTTTACTTACCACTGCTGCAGAAATTCAACTTGACCCATTATGCTGTGAGTCAGTCCTCAGTGAAGAAACACCATCCCTAGGACCACAAGGAGATGTTTCGGCTTTTTCATTTCACGTTGAGAAAAGGCCAGAAATGCACCATGAATGAAGGTGGTCAGTTGCAAGAGAATAATCTAGACCTTAATTTCCTTTTTCAGGAATAAGTGAAAGTGAATGATGCTGTCACAGAGGCTGATGATCTATCCAATAGGGTCACAGAGATATACAGCACAGAAACAGAACCTTCGGTCCAACTCGTCCATGCCGACCAGATATCCTAAATAAATGTAGTCCCATTTGCCTGCATTTGGCCCATATCCCTCTAAACCCATCCTATTCATATAACCATCCAGATGCCTTTTAAATGTTGTAATTATACCAGCATCCTTCACTTCACCTGGCAGCTCATTCCATACACACACCACCATCTGCGTGAAAAAGTTACCCCTTAGATCCCTTTTAAATCTTTCCCCTTTCGCCTTAACCTATGCCCTCTAGTTTTGGCCTCCCCCATCCCAGGGAAAAGACCTTACCTGTTTATCCTATCCATGCCCCTCATGATTTTACAAACCTCTATAAAGTCACCTCTCAGCATCCGATGCTCCAGGAAAAATAGCCCCAATCTATTCAGCCACTCTCTATAGCTCAAAACCTCCAACCCTGGCAAAAACCTTGTAAATCTTTTCTGAATCCTTTTCAAGTTTCACAGCATCCTTCCTATAGCAGGGAGACCAGAACTGCTTGCAGTATTCCAATAGCAGCCTAACCAATGTCCTGAATAGTCGCAACTTGACCTCCCAACTCCTATAGTCAACGCACTGACAAATAAAGGCAAGCATACCAAATGCCTTCTTCACTATGCTATCTACCTGCAATTCCACTTTCAAGGAACTATGAATCTGCACTCCAAGGTCTCTCTGTTCAGCAACACTCCCCAGGACCTTACCATTAAGTGTATAAGACCTGCCCTGATTTCACTTTCCAAAATGCAGCACCCCACATTTATCTTAATTAAACTCCATCCGCCACTCCTCGGCCCATTGGCCTATCTGATCAAGGTGCCATTGCACTCCGAGGTAACCTTCTTCGCTGTCCATTACATCTCCAATGATGGTGTCATCTGCAAACTTACTAACCACACCTCCTCTGTTCACATCCAAATCATTCATATAAATGACAAAAAGCAGTGGACCCAGCACCAATCCTTGTGGCACACCGTTGGTCACAGGCCTGCAGTCTGAAAAGCAACTCTCCACCACCTCCCTCTGTCTTCTATCTTCAAGCCAGTTCTATACCCAAGCAGCTAGTTCTCCCTGTATTCCATTGTGATCTAACCTTGCTAACCAGTCTACCATGAGGAACCTTGCTCAACACCTTACTAAAGTTCATATTCATCACGTCCACTGCTGTTGAAGTCCTGCCTATTGCTATGCTGTCTGACAGAGTGGTGATAATGTTTCTGTTGTCACTTTTAGGAGTTGTACTCTCTCGTAGTAAAAACCAAGAAAACAATGTATTAATCTGCTTATTTTACTTTTTTTCTTTATTTGTTAACAGGATGAGGACGTCACTGACTACACCAGCATTTATTACCCATTCCTAATTGCCCAGAGGGCAGTTATGAGTCAACCACATTGCTGTGGGTCTGGAGTCACATGTAGGCCAAACCAGGTAAGGACGGCAGTTTCCTTCCCTAAAGGACATTGTTACACTGTCCACTGTTGATATACAGTAACATTAGCAAGTGGCCAATGAGCCGCCATCCAGAGAAAAGATGGCGTAAACTCCAAACTAGAAGAAGCCAACAGTGAGAGGTTATCAATCTGCAAAAATGTCTGAAGTGTGCAATTGAATATCATTAGCAAGCCATGGAAGTACTCAAATTGTATTTCAGTAAGAAGAAGAAGCTCATACTACAGAGCTTTTGAGGTGTACCTTATAGAAGCTTAATGGTGAGTATCAAATGGACTTTGAATACACCAAAATTAATCAAGAGTCAGAAAATTCTAACTATCTAATAGTGACTTTCGTACTAAAAGCTCAACTATTGTCAGTCATACAGTACAATCAAACTGCAGGGCAATTATCTGAGGAAATATCTGCACTAAACAGTTCTTCCTATCACCAATGAACCTCCTGTTGAGAAATTACCTAATGTCAAGGTTAAACTTTCCAGAAACTCCAGCCTGAGCTTGTTGTGTTCCTTTCTTACCATCACTCGTATTCAGTTATGTTCAACAAACCTGTTAATGTTCACTCAGCGGAGGGTAAACTGATCTCACTCCAGAGTGCAGAGTGCGTATGTTGCCTGGTTCAAATGGCTTCCAGTTCAGGAGGGCTTGCTTAATGAAGTGAGGATGGAGATAATGGGAGGCTTGCCATAATCTTCCAATCTTCACTTGATTTAAGGGAAGTGGCAAAGGAATAGAGGTTCACAAATGATTCATGAATATTCAAGAAAGGATGCAAGGACATTCCTAATAACTCCAGCCAGTCAGTTTAACATCAGAAGTCGGTATGATTTTAGACACAATATTGAAGAAAATAAAATCAGCCTGCATTTTGAGAGGTTTGAGGCACAAGTGGCTCCATGGTTAACACTGTTGCCTCACAGCACCAGGAACCTCGGTTTGATTCCAGTCTTGGGCAACTGTCCGAATGGAGTCTGCACATTCTCCTTATGTCTGCATAGGTTTCCTCCAAGTGCTGCAGTTTCCTCCCTCAGTCCAAAGATGTGTAGGTTAGGTGGATTGGCCATGCTAAATTGCCCACAGTGTCCAGGGATGTGCAGGTTACATGGGTTTGCCGTGGGAAATGCAGGGTTACACGGATAGGGTGGTCGGGGTGGGGGTGGTGCTGCGTGGGATGTTCTTCAGAGGGGTGGGGTGAGTATGCTGTGGGCTGAATGGCCATCTTTCACACGGTAAGGATTCTATGAAAGAGAGCCAGCACAGGTTTGAAAAGGGCAGATGGTGCTTGACTAATATGACTGAATGGTAGAGAAGCTGTCCTTGGTATGCTGGCCAACAATTATCCAGTAACTAATACATTAAAACTGATTATCTGGTTTGTTTATCACATTGTTGGTCATGTAAGCTTGCTATGAACTACATTTCAAAATTACTTTAACAACTATGAAGTCCTTCAGCATACCCTGAGGTCATGAAAGCTGCAATGGAAAGAAAAGTTTTTCTGCCTTGCTTTCTCAGGGCAGAATCAGTGTGATACTGCTCATGATTCCTCAACGTCACTGGAAAGAATTCAACATCCACAATGCCATTCCTTCCTACACCTTGTTTCAGCTCTTCCAGTGAATGCATTAAACAAAAACATCAGAGAATTTTATTCCATTTAAAGAACAAAGCATTTAGTACAAGGAGGACATCTAGAAGACTGAAAGAGGAATGATTTTACTAATAAAAGATAAATGATTTCAGTTCTGTACAGAACCAAAGGCGATATTTAACTCTTACACTGCTTACTGAATGAATGATATTTCAGGTGCATTGTGTCAATCAGTTTTCTTTTAGTGACAGTGAAGCAAACACTAATATTACAGAAATCAATCTCAAACATACTGGGTATTAAATCTAAACAGACAATAATATTGCAGTCATAAATCTATGCAAACCCCAGGAGATTGATTTAATACTAGTCATTAAATCAAACCAGCTATAATATCATAGTAATAAATCTATGCAAACATTGAGGATAGATGTATTGCTGCATATTAGCAATAATATTGCAATTACAAGCTACTCAAATAGCAAAGATGAGTTTTTTTTACTCATTAGTAACTGTGAATTATTAAAATACAGATTAAAAGTTTGTTAAAATTAAAATCAGCTTTTAACCTGTTTTAAATTGGCTGACACTGATTGGTGGCATGTGGGCAACACGGTGGCTCAGTGGTTAGCACTGGTGCTTCACAGCACCAGGAACCTGGGTTTGATTCCAGCCTTGGGTGACTGTCTGTGTGGAGTTTGCACATTCTCCCCATGTCTGCGTGGGTCCCTCTGGGTGTTCCACTTTCCTCCCAAAGTCCAACGATGTGCAGATTTGGTGGATTGACCATGCTAATATTGCCCTGCATTGCCCTGGCATGTGCGGGCTAGGTGAGTTAGCTGAGGTAAATGCAGGTTTACAGGAATAGGCTAGGACTGGGTGGGATACTCTTTGGAGGGTTGGTAAGACTTGATGTACTGAATGGCCTCTTTCAACACTGTAATGATTCAATGATTTGCTTGCACTATTCAATCCTCTTCCTATCCTCATTTTAAATTAATCATAGAACCACTGAAACTTACAGTTGAGAAAGGCCATTCAGCCTATTATATGTGTGTTGACAAGCAAGGATCAATCTAGCCTAAACTGAGTTTCCTGATCTTGCTCTATAGCTTTGTAGGTTACAGCATTCCATGTGTCATTTGACTGGTTTTAGTTTAATTTTCACTTTGAAACGACTCAATAGAATGAATCTCAACTCAGGAAGTCAAAATAAATACAATCTCCCTAATTTGCTAACCTCAGAATTTGTGAATAAGAAATGGAATAACTCCTGCTCATGTGCCAATGAGTTTCAAATATATGTAGCTGAAAATCTGGTTAAAATGGGAAAAATGAAATAAGTCATGATCTCAATGCAAACAGAAGGAAGGGCATGTAGAGTGGTCCATTTGGATATTCAGAAGGTCAAGAGCAGAAATTCTGAAGAAGCTGAACCAAAGCTCAAATGGTCTAAAATCAATGGTAATCAAATGCCTCGTTATCAATCAATTAAGCAATCACTATCAATAACAAAATTAGTTCTCACTTGGAGAACAGGAGATAATAAATGGACATACTTCGCAGATTGACTACCTTGACTCAGTTCTTTCATGAAGCAATATCCAAGGTTTATGAAGGTAATGTAGCAGATGACGTGTACATGGATGTTTAAATGACATTTCACAAAGCATTGAATAACAGACTTATTCGGAAAATAGGAACATATAGCATTAAAGAGATTTTAGTAATATGAATGGCAGCTTGGCATGTTGGCTCAGTGGTTAGCACTGCCTCACAGCACCAGGGACACAACACCAAGTTTCAATTTCACCCTCAGACGACTGCCAGTGTGGATTTTGCACATTCTCCCCATCTATGTGTGGGTTTCCTCTGGTTTACTCCCATCTACAACATGTACACGTTAGATCAATTGACCATGCTAACTTGCTCTGTAGTGTCCAAGGATATGTAGGCTAAATGGATTAGCCATGGTAAATGCAGGATTACAGGGATGGGTCTGGGTGGAATGCTCTTTGGAGGGTTGATGCAGACTTGATAGACCAAATGGCCTTTTCTTGGCTGTACAGATTCTATGAAATCCATGCTGATTTCTATGAATGCAGAATAGGTTAAACAACACTTATGGTGATTGTTTTCTTTCTCACCAGATTAAAAAAAATACAGTGGGTTCCATGTGGGCTATAAGGATATAGACAGAGTGGGGAAATGGATGGATATATGGCAGCTTCATCCACCATCCTGTGTTCACAAACTTCCTGTCTCTTGGTCAAGCACTGCCTTAATTTTAAAACAAACAAAAACAGAAATTGCCGGAAAAACTCACCAGGTCGCAGCATTTGTGGAGAGACAATAGATTTAATGTTTCGAGTCCAGGGATCCTTCCTCAGAACTTGTCACTGGATTCGAAATGTTAACTCTGCTTTCTCTCCATAGATGCTACCAGACCTGCTGAGTTTCTCCAACAACTTCTGTTTTTGTTTATCTCAGATTTCCAGTATCTGCAGTTCTTTTTTTTGTCTGAAATTTAAAATCCTTTTCAAAGCCCTGCCTGACTCCCACTTCAACCTGATACATGTTTTTAACCCAGATTATGTTAGGATAATTAAAATAATTTTCTATCTCTCTGAACTGTGTTCAGCTCTCTCCTTCAAACTCCTCATTCTTAGCCTGCAATAGACATTCAGAATTATACCATTTTCCTTCCACAATCTTAATTCTATTCTTATGGATTTGACCTTAAAATATCCTTGGGAAGTCTTATATCATAGTCACTGGTTCATTCGCCAAGACTGACACTGCACCAGTCCATCCTGAAAATATTAAACCCAGGAGTAATGGTCCTGAATGTCCCAGAGACTTGCTCCTGTTGTAAGAGTGTATCTTTGTTGCATTTTTAAGTAACGTACATAGGTACTGAAATTAAAAATTGATTTGCAGAGCATTTCTCACCACTCTGCTGGCTTCTTTGTTAAATTATCATAACTCTGTTCCTTTCACAGTCAATAGTAATGAGAAATTTACTAAATCAATACTGATTATATTGCTCCTTAAAATATAGATTGTAAAACAATGGCATTGCTAACCGCTTAGTGACCCCATGAGGGTCTGATTTATGAACTGAAAGCATCCAAAAGCAG
The DNA here is from genome assembly GCF_021869965.1 of Rhincodon typus. Taxonomy (NCBI): domain Eukaryota; kingdom Metazoa; phylum Chordata; class Chondrichthyes; order Orectolobiformes; family Rhincodontidae; genus Rhincodon; species Rhincodon typus. The sequence goes on from NC_063345.1 coordinate 68,281,713, forward strand.
TTTGGCTCATTACTTATGCATATAAAACTGTAAAAAGTTACCTGCTGGTAGTTTTGAAAGGATTTCATTGCTTGTTGAATTAAGCACCGTTTTATTGTGGTATTATAACTTAACAAATGCATTTCACGTGTAATTAGTGGCTGTAACATTTCAAATCGTCCAAGAATTTGTGCATGCTGATTGGGAGGGATCAGTAGAAGGTGTACCAGTCTTCTCTCATGGCCACCGGACTAATGACTGCAAGGAGTCCAGGAGCTGCAAACTGTGTGGGGAAGCAGGCTACTTGTACAAGCCTGCCCAAGACAGGGGCTGGGGTGGTACAGTTATGTATGTTCAGATGGCTGGAAGTGGCAATGCGTATCATGGACCCCCAAAGGACAGTAAGGTGTCACTCTCCAGCAAGAAGACTGAAACAAGGGGCATCCAGAAGGAGGGACAGGATGGAGAGGAAGAAGAGGCAGCCAGAACGGAGGCACAGCAACTAACTCAATCTTCACCTGAACAGATGGAGTCAATGGAGGAGGAAGAATCAAGGGAGGCAGCGGAGTGAATACAGTGAGAAACAACCAGAACAGGAAAACATGTTGGGGCCCCATGGGCCCACAGCAAAACAGAAAGAGACAGCTGCTTGATGGACCCACCAGCAGGTCTTCTGACAATGAAGGCACGCGGAGGGATGGCCACCTACAAATAAGAGGCACAGTATCACAGGAGAGAGGAGCACCCCCGAACCCGGAAGCACTGAATGTTGCAAGGCCCAGTGAAATCCAACCTCCAGCCATTGAGAACCAAGGAGTATCCACCACATCACTGCTCCGGGTAACTGGGAGTAGTGACGTTCCAAATAAGGATCAGGGCCCAACAGTCCTACTGTAAGACTCTGAACCAGACCTTCCTGACATCATTCTTGCCCCCACGAGACAGGATTGAGGCAATGCCCCCAGAAAGGACCAGTACAGTTCCAAACAGTTCAACCCACACTGCCGGAATGCAGGGAGTCCCTCGGTGACAACACAGTGGGAGAACAGACATTGGGTCTCTGGCTAATTCTGTAAAATCTCAAAATGGTTTTAAAATTGCCAGTATTAACATACATAGCTTTAAATCTACTTTGCAATGTGTTTCCACATTGGTATACTTGGCCAACGTCAGAGCAGACCTCCTGTTTCTGCAGGAGTGTGGATACCACACCTCAGCAGCTACAGGAAATGGTCAAGTTTATGGACCTAGGGGCCTTCAATTTAATCGGGGGAAACAATAATCGTTCCTCCAGCCTGGATATTCTGCTGCAAGGAGGCAATTTCACCATCTCCAAGGATAAGGAGGTGGTGTGTGTGTGTGTGTGTGTGTGTGTGTGTCTCCTTGTAGGAGATGTTATGTACAGAAATGCTCCCCCTTAGACTAATTAACATGTATGTCCTGGTGGTACAGAGTGAGCAGGAGATAAAGAGCTAGCAAGCCTCGCTTTTTGCCTCAGAGGCCTCCAAGATAATCTTCCAATCCAGTGTCTGCACCATGGAGCAAGATGAGATGTGCTTACGTTTCCTCTTCCAGAAGGTGTACAGGGAGAGCTCTGTGCTCAGCAGCCTGAAGGAAGAAGATGGCTCAGTAACATCACCTAAGTCTGACCTCCTGAGGATCAGCAAATCCTTTTCTGCCAGACTGAATGACACAAAGCCCACAGACAGCGCAGCCTCCCAGTCATTCCTGTCACCTATCATGGACGTCTTGGGCGACAGCTCTTGGGAGAAGCTGGATCAGCCATTAACTCTGTATGAGCTGACCAAGGACCTCAAGAATAAAATTCTGGGAAGCGAAGGTTTATCGGCCAAGTTGTATTCAGCTCCATGACACTTGATTAGCCAGGTCTTGCTGCAAGTGTACAACAGTATGCTTCTGGCAGGAAGCAGGTGAGAATCCATGAGAAAAGATATCGCCACCTCCCTCTTATCTGTGGTGAAAACCCGGTCATCAAGTGTGAATTACTCTCTATTGTGCAGGTCCGGTCCATTCCCAGAACCTGCACAATTGCAGTCGCCCAAGCCATCTTCCACTTCATCTGAAGGTCTAAGGTGGACAGTGTCCACAGGACACTATGTACAAAACTCTGGATAGGGGGGGTGCGGGGGGGGGAAGAACGGACCCAACACTGCCCTCATCCTGATGGCCACCTTTGTGTGTAGCCATGTCAAGCTGTGCATAGACCCTCACTACGCAAACACCAAGTGCCACTACATACTGAGGTTCTACCTGTCCCCAGTGTTGTGAAGGATGAGACTGACGTCGTTGCCGCAGAATGCTCCTAGTGGTTGGATCATTTCTTATCACCTGTCCCTCGTGGAGAAATTTGCAAAGAAAAACACTTTTAATCCCAAGTCCATCAGGAGTTGGTCAGCATGTAGCGTCCTCGAGACCCTGCGGGAAAAGGTGAAGGTGGATCCAGTCAGGCTATTCCCTGAGCAGACTGTCAAAGTCATTTGGCAGAATGTCTCATCACCAGAACTTTCCAACAAGCACCAAGACATTGCTTGGCTGGTGTTGAGAAGGGCACTACCTGTGAGATCCTTCTTGTAATCCAAATCTCTGCACCACCGCACGCTGCCCTCAAAGTGGCTGCGGGGGTTAGAGACTGTCACCCACCTCCTTCTGGAATGTGCCTTTGCAAAGGAAATCTGGAGAGAGATAAAATAGTTTTTGTCACGGTTTGTCCCAAACGGCTCCATGATGCAGAACTCTGTGTTATACGGGCTGTTCCCTGGGATGCACACCGAGACAGACATCGACTGCGCCTGGAGGACCTTCAACTTGGTGAAAGGTGCTCTTTGATCAGCCTGAAACCAGTTGGTCTTCCAGAGCAAGGAGCTGACCTTGACTGAGTGTTGCAAACTGGCACATTCCAAAATCCAGGACTGTGGGATGGACTAAAGCTTGGGGCAGCTGTGAACGCGCAATGCAGAAAGACCACTGCCTAAAGTCTTTCTGCCAAAGTACAACGGGGGTCCATTCAGTTAACGGATCTTCCCGATGCCTCAAATATATGTAATTAACATGTTGCGTAAGTAAGAAATGCCTTTGGGTTATTGGAACTGTTGGGGAAGTCAAATGTCACTGCTTGTTTGTTCTCAATATGCAAAGACTGTACAGAACTGAACTACCCTAGTGACTATGTATGTATACAAAGGAATTTTTTATGAATAGAGTATATTTTTGAAATTAAAAAATGAATATTCCACAACTATGGCTGGAAAGGAATTGGTTCTGAACAAAATGTGGATGCAATGTTACACAAGTTCTGTTACAACACTGACAATGAGAAGTCAGGGCAGATGATCCAGAGCAACGCAAGTTAAAATCTCACCATGGCTCTTTAAGATTTTGTATTCCATTTCAAAAATGTGGAAGTACAAAAGAAGCTGTTGTATTATCGTTAATTCCAAAGTGGTTCACAAATGTCCTTTGAGTAAGGAAATCCGATGCCTTTACTCAATCTGGCCTCCTTTGGTACCTAACAACACTTCCTGATGTGGTGGAATGAGCTGTTTAATTGTAGGAAAAAGATCACCTTCTCACAGGAGCTAAGGATGGGAAACGAGAACTTTCAGGTACCGTGATTGAGTTTAATAAACAGCAAGGAAGCAGTCTCACTCAAGGGTTAAGCTGATCAGAAACATAAGTACACTCAGAAAACTCATCTTTTAAAGCTCCAGCACAGGCTGAAGTCCAACAATGAAAAATATTTTAATCAGTTGAGTAAGCATTGGAGCTTTGTTTGATAGCATAACTCAAAAAATAATTCCGACAGCCCAGCCACACTGTGGTACCAGTCACGTCATCCATCCTTACAGATGTATCTGCTGTGTCTTGGCTTCTGAGCCAATTTCTGAAATGGTGAGACAGTTAAGGGCAGCTAGTACTGGGTATATATATTCATTCTCCACCATACGCTAATCAATTAACTATTTATTATAGAGTATTTACACAGAAGCCATCAATAAAAGGCAAGTAAGACATGAGTAACTGACAGTGTTCTCACAGGACACAATGAGGGCAGGTAAGAAGAAGTGTTTTTTTACAGCTAACTCTAACTTATTCTTTCTTGAAATTAGAATTATACCAGGAGGGTTTAAATGATGTGGAAAGATGAAGAAACTGATTTGTTCTCCTTTGAACATAGAAGCTGATCAAGAGATTTTAAAATTAATGGTTTTGGTGCACTAGATAAACTACACAAAAGCAAAACCTATTTGACCCCATCCTCAACTGTCACAAATATACCTGTCAATTACAGTATTGGGAAGAGTGACCACCACACCGTCCTGGTGGAGACAATGGCCCAAATTTATATTAAGCATACTCCCCTCCTTTGTGTTGTATAGTGCTACCTCCATCCTAAATAGGATAGATTTAAGGCTGAAGAAGTTCTGAAGAAGGGTTCCAACCTGGAACGTTGACTTTCCTACTCCTCTGATGCTGCCTGACCTACTGTGTTCCTCCAGCTGCACACTGCGTTGTCCTGACTCCAGCATCTGCAGTTCTTGCTATCTCTGCAGATTTAAAGCTATTTCAAGCAACGAGAGACTGTGCATCCAAGAGGCACTATGGGTAATCAGCAGCAGTAGCATTATACTCCAGCATAATCTGCAACCTTATGGCCCAGCATATCGCCCACTCAACTTTTACCAACAAGCCAGGGAATCAACCCTGGTTCATCAAGACTGCAGGAGCGCATGCCAGGAGTAGCACCAAGCATATTTAAAAATGTGGTGACACCCTAGTGAAGCAACCAAATAGAACTATTTAGGTACCGAGCAACATAAGCAGCAAATGATAGACAGAGCTAAGCAATCCCATAAATAACAGATCAGATGCAAGTCCTGTAGTCCTGCTAAGTCTGTGAATGGTGGAAGATGATTATCTCAGTAGAGAAGGAAGTGTCACAAAACATTAGCGCAAAAGACAAAGGGAGATGGTATGCTGGGCTTCAAGTACAGGAGCAGGGATGTCTTGTTGCAATTGTACTGGTCCTTTTGAGACCACATTTGGAGCAACAAAAAAATACCAGTCTGATTCCTGGGATGCCAAGACGGATGTATAATAAGAGATTGGGTAGGTCAGTATTATATTCACTGGAGTTTAGAAGAATGAAGTGTGATCTCATTGAAACTTACAGAATTGTAACAGGACCAGACAGAGTATATGTAGGAAGGATATTATCAATAACCAAGGAGTCCAGCACTGGAGGGTCACGGTCCAGGGGTAGATATGGCAGATATGGGATAAGCCATTTAGTACTGGGATGAGTAGAAATTTCTTCTCCCAGAGAGCAGTGAGCCTGTGGAAGTATCTGCCATGGAAAGCAATTGAGGCCAAAACATTGCATGCTTTCAAGAAGGAGTTAGATATAGTTCTTAGGGCTCAAGGGATCAAAGGGTATTGATAGAAAGCAGAAACAGGGTAATTACTGAGTTGGATGAACAACCGTGATCATAATGGATGGTGGAGCAGGCTCAAAGGACTGAAGGGCCTGCTCCTGCTCCTATTTTCTATCTTTCTATGTTTGTCTGGCAGTGCACATTGCAAAGGATTTGAGTCTTGACAATGCAGCAGCTCTAGCACTAAAATCTTACACCAAGAAATATCTGCATCCCCAGCCAAACAGTTCCAGCTGCACATTGGCATTTACCCTAAAGCAAAATGCCATAGATGCTGCAGTTCTGAAATGCAAACAGAGGTTTCTGGGAATGCTGCGCAGGTTTGACACTATCCATGCACAGAGAAACAGAGTTAATGGACTGGATATTACATGCCCCAGCTGGTTTGCGGCACTGGGGTGGAAGTGTGATGTAAAATAGGATGTGGGCCTATCCTACGACCTTCCCACCCACTCCTGAGCTCACCCCCAGAAAGTGGACGGTAGGTGGCTGAGGTACTGATATAGGAATATGTGAACACATAATTAAGCATCAGTTGAGCTATCAAATCTCAGTGTCCCCACTATTACACAGCCCAGACCAGAGAATGAGTGGCATGGTCAGTCTGGCATGAGTGGATATCCCCCATTATTTGAATGTTTTTGAAAAGGTGGATAGGAAGCCAATTACTATTTTTTGGAAGTACCCTTGCCCTTTGGGAGCATGGCCTCCTGAGAACATAGGAACCTTCTTCCTTCCTATCCACCCGCACTTCAAATCACAAACCCCATTCCTCTCATACTGCCACCCCCATTCCCAAGGTGGAACAAGCTCTCCCTACCCAGATCCTCCCAACTATCTTCGTTGGATCCAGGATGAATGAGGGCTCTTGCATCAGCCTTGTGTGCAGTGCCAGCGGTCAGAAGAAGGCAATGCACTTGGCAACGTAACTCCCTATTTTGGAACTTGTTTCACCTTCCACAGTCATCCTTGCAGGGGCCAGGGTGGAAGCAGAACTGAAAGCTGCAGAATTGGTTACAGAATCACAAAAGGTTGTTCAGTGCAGTGCGACCATGGTTGTCACACGTCCTTGAACCTTTCTGCATTTGAGAGTCCAGGTGCCTTACAAGGCTAGCTCCTGAGGACAAGGGCTACCTACTGTAACCACGACTCATGCCAACATTGTACAAGCCCCTGACTGATATGGATACAGATGCAATGCTGCCCATGCTTCAATCAGGACCTTGATGGAGCAGGTGATGAGGCTGTTGAAGATGTGGTTCTGCTACTTGGACCAGTCTGTGCCACATCATCCTGGCATGCTGTGCAGGCAATGAGGCAATATGCTGGATTGTGAGGTGCTGGGGAATGGGACCAGTCTTCCAAAGAGGAAGACTTTACAGAGGAGGAAATTTTACTTGTTCATGAGGGAGCTCAGCTGCTCTGGGCATCACAAACCAGACAGTACCTGACTGACACCCAGCTTCAGTAAATTACAGCTGGCTGTAGCAGACTGCAAATATTTTTGTCACGGTGCTGAAGATTTGTTAACATTGTGGGGATGAAGGTCAACCTCTGTTGACTTTACTTCTATTCCCCTTTCCTTTCTGTAAGGAAAAAGCCCACGTTTATGGAGTCATAGAGTCATACAGCACAGAAACAGACTTTTGAGTCTAATCAGTCCATGCAGACCATAATCCCAAACCAGTCCCAGGTGCCTGTGTTTGGCCCATATCCTTCAAAACATTTCCTATTCATGTACTAATCCAAATGTCTTTTAAATATTGTAATTGTACCCGCATCCACCACTTCCTCTAAGTTCATTTCACGCACGAACCACGCTGTGCAAAAAAATTGCCCCTTGTGTCTCTTTTACATCTTTATCTTCTCTCCTTAAAAATATGTCCCCTAGTCTTGAAATCCCCCATCCTAGGGAAAAGATATTTTCCGTTCACCTTACCCTTACCCCACATTATTTTATAAACCTCCATAATGTCACCCCTCAGCCCCCAGTGAAAAAAGTCCCAGCCTCTCCTTACAACTCAAACCCTCCATTCCCAGCAACATCCTGGTAAATCTCTTCTGAACATTCCCCACCAGAACATTGAGAAGATGAGAGTCCTCAGTGGGCTTTGATGACAGGGTAGTACCGACTTAGAGGTTGTTCCGACAGGATGTGCACAAAACTGTGGGTTCTGGTAGTTAGATAATGATCAGGGTGAGAGAGTGGGGGTTTATGTACAAGGGAGGGTGAGCCATGCCAGCTATATACCAAGGGCAATGTGGCTTTGTGGTTAGTGATAACATTGCAGATAAGGAGCAATATTGGATTGTCAGCTGATGACACTGACACCAGGAATGTCGGTCTTTCAGTGGATATCCGCTGAGTGGTGAGTTGTTCTAGGAATGGCATGACGTAAGATGAGGTCGGAATGAGAAGAATGCCACTGGGATGGAGTAGGTAGTTAATGTGCTGAATTTTCAACACTAGTCTGAGAAAACTCACTTGCAGTGAGAAACCCTCCAAAAAACTTAATGCAGCTTATATTTTATACTTAGCCACATAATGTAAGATTCAGCCCATTTGTCACCATTATGAAGACTAGATTTTCATCCCAGTTTTATTAACGAATTGAGTTTCAATTTCTCAGCTGGTATGATGGGATTTGAATGTGTGTCTCTAGAGTATTAGTCTCAAAACAGAACCACAATACTTTTCACGTAAGGCCACTTAGTCCAAATGTTTATGCAGCACAGTTGATTATAATAAGATTTAGTCTTTTAGATTCTTCCTTTTTGGCTACTGTTCTGATCTTTCTCCAGATTTTGGAGTTTCTCATTCTCTAATTCATAGAGTCATACAGCACGGACACAGACTCTTCAGTCCAACCAGTCCATGTTGAACATAACCCCAAACTAAACTAATTTCACCTGCCTGCTCCTGGCCCACATCTCTCCAAACCTTTCCTATTCATGTACTTATCCAAATGTCTTTTAAACATTGTAATTGTACCCACATCCACCACTTCCTCAGGAAGTTCATTCCACATGCGAACCACCCTCTGGGTAAAAAAATTTGCCTCTTACGTATTTTTTAAATCTCTCTTCTCTTGCCTTAAAAAGTGGCCCCTTGTCTTGAAATGTCCCATCCAAGGGAAAAGACAGCTACCATTAACTCTGCCTATACCTTTCATTATTTAATAAACTTCTATCAGGTCGCCTCTTAACATCTCATGCTCCAGTGAATAAAGTCCCAGCCTATCCAGTCTTTATATCTCAAACCTTCCATACCCGGCAACATCCTGGTAAATCTCTTCTGAATTCCTACAACTGGCTGACCAGAACTGGACACAGTATTCCAGAAGAGGCCTCACCATTGTCCTGTACAACCTTAACATGACTTCCCAACTCCTATACACAAAGGACTGAGCAATGAAGGCAAGCATGCCAAATGCCTTTTTAACCGTCCTGTCTTTATGTGACATCAACTTCAAAGAACTATGTGCCTACATTCCTAGGTCCCTCTGTTCTACTTCACTATCCAAGGCCCTAGCAGAATTGTGTAAGCCCTATCCTTGTTTATTGTACCAAAATGCAATACCTCGCATTTATCCAGATTGAACTCCATCTACCATTTTTCAGCCCATTGACCCAACTTATCAAGATCCTTTTGCAATCTTAGAAAATCTTTACCCAGTCTTAATGCAACTTCAGATTCAGAGAAACTCTTAACTTTCCTCTGAAATGGCAAAGCAAGCTATGTTCAAGGGTAATTAGGGATTGACAATAAATCATGGCCTTTGCCAGCAATGCCCAAATCCCATGAAAGAATAAACTAAAGAAAGGCATCAGTTTAGATTCTTAGTGTGATCAGCACTGGTTTGGGCAAGGGTTCCTCAAAGATTTAAGTTGGTTAAACTGAAGCACTGCAATGGTTAAGACTCCAACCCCAAGCTGCTAGAGAGTAGTAAGTTGCGGGCAGGTGAGGACAGAGCTAGGCTCAGACTTGAATTCTCACCTACTTCTGAATAGCCATCATCAGTTTCACAGATCATTTTTGGCAGGGTAACGTAAAATGTGCTCCTCACAAAATTGGATCAGGGAAAGGAACAAAAGGGAGGTTCCAACAGCTGAGTTTAACCCTGCCTTTATTCAATGTGCCCACACTTCCATGTTTCATACAAGAGTCACTCAATAATGCTGAGCAATAGGAACACAGAATGAAATTTTCCACTCCACCATCCAGTGGCTTGAAAGCCCCCTAATGATCAAACATGATGCACTTGCTGGTAGCAGTTTGAAAACTGCCTATATATTGATAGTATTATAACTCTATTACATCATCTCAGTTGCTATCCAGGGACACTAGTGGGTGACACATCCAGAGTCGTAATCAACTAATGTTCCCTGCCCAGTCAGTCCAACAGTGTGAAACATTAAACTAGGAGCTTGCTTCCCAACCTATTTCCTTTTGAGGATTGAAATCTGCTACAACCTGTCAGGGAACAGTGGGACTGTGGAAAGAAGAAGAAAGTCAATGAGAGGTAGGGGTGAAGAAAGAGGGCAGAGGGGAAGGAGATCAGCCATTGATGCCTTGAAACTCGCAAACCTAAACTTTCAACTCTCAACTCACAACTCAACCTGGAGTCTCAACACCCACTTTGGGACACCCTGGTCTGGCATAACATACAGAATAGTTGGCTGTGCAAGATACTGGGGGCAACCAGCATTTGCAGAATGAGTCAGGGTCTTGTGGACAGGGGACTGGAAGCAAAATCAAGATGAGTGAAAAGCATAAGATCGAGTTAGAAGCAGGAATAGGCCAACTCATTGATTTTCATCTTCATTTTCCACTGGCAATGGCTAAAATTTGGGTATTAAGGGCTCTTGTCAGTTAGGAAGTGCCTAACATACAAACCCTGGCTGTACAATGCTCTAACTGAACATGTTAAAACTTTCTTATAATCTAAAATGTTCACATCATAAGGAATTGAACAATATCTACACAGAGCCATGTGATCTCAGTGGAGAGACCCTAACACCTCAGGAGTTGGCCAGCTCAGCTGTTGGATGGCTGGTTGGAAATGTAGACTGACACCAACAGTGTGGGTTCAGCACATGAGCTGTCTTCTCAACCTCACTCTTCACCTGACCTGTAGTGACCCTCAGGTTAAATTCACCACTGGTCATCTCTCTAATGAAAGAACAGCATGTAGTCCTCCTGGACTCCAGCAATTTTTTACTTTCAAGGCAGAAGTGCTGTTTTATGGCAAGAACCAGCAACTATGTACTCGAGGAATACATGTAATATTATCGTGCATTTTCCTGTTTAGTGAAACATTTCTGCGCTTTGTAACATTTTGTAAACTCTCCTGAAGTGGTTAAATGTAAATTATATGCCTGTGGGTGTTCCATGAGACTGTTCAGTTTCAACCCTGAGACACGAACACGAACAGATGACATGTTCTTCAGCTTTATATTGCTTCATATCACCTGGAGGTCACAATGAGCTTTCAAAACATCTAGACTGTGATCTTTTTCATTTATGATGATAATCAGATGCCCAATGGAGGCCCTGTTAGCTGAAAGATACCTCTAGCTAGAGGTCTAATTAAAATGGTAATGGAATGTATTGGAATGCAGGCTCTGCAGCTGCACATTATCATTCAGGTTTTGAGTCTGTAATTTTTCTGTTGCATTGTTGAGTTTAATATTCTCTTCCAATTCAGTCACAGTTCAATCAGCACAATCCTTTCACAGTTTGATCTCCCAGGATTTCCAGAGCTAATGGTTCAGAGTTTGGTACACATAGGGACCCACATTCTTATTAATACCGGTAACGTGTGTACAGTTCTGTCCTCTGTATCACAAAAATAGTAGATGTGAAAGCCAATAGTAGCAGTGAGGGATCAAATTTAGGAAGTTGAGGTAAATCCAAAGGCAAAGACAAGGTAAGAGAGGAAGGTCTTAATCTGGGAAATGCTAAAAGCACTGTGACAGGAAGGAATAGAGAGCACAAAGCTAAGAGTAAACCAGTGGATAAGACTACAGACTATAAAAACAATAAAAGGATAAGGCTCTGTATCTGATTGTACACTGCATTGAAAATAAAACAATTACCCAAAGGTACAAATGGAAGTAAGTATGTACAATCCAATAACCATCACAGAGACAAGACTACAGGATGGCCTAGTTTGGTTTCTGAATATTGAAGGGTACAGGAAGCTAGAAAAGGGTGGAGAGGTAACCCTGCTAGTTACTGATGACATTAGCATAAATAGAGAGCAATGACCCAAGTTCAGGACACCAGGATAGAGAAATGGTTTGGGTGTATATTAGAAATGATGAAAGAAATTGTGGGAGTGATGTGCAGGCTCCATAACAGTAAAGACCTGGTAGGAGGTGGAGCATAAAAACATTAGGAAATTGTGATAAAGATGCAGCAGTAATCATAAGAGATTTTAATGTATATATCGATGGAAAATGTCTGATGGACAAAGGTGGCTCAGATGAGGAGCTTTTAGAATGTTTTCAGGACGTTTCTTAGAGACACAGGATACTGCAAAAGCTATGGGGCCTGACAACCTTCTAGCAACAGTACTGAAGACTTCTGCTCCAGAACTTGCCGTTCTCCTAGCCAAGTTCTTCCAGTGCAGTTACAACACTGGCATCTAACTGACAATGTGGAAAATTGCCCCCGAGGCACAAGTCAGGAGTGTGATGGAACACTCCTCACTTGTCTGGATGAGTGCAGCCCCAACAACACTCAAGCAGCTTGACACCAACCAGGACAAAGCAGCCCTGTCTGATTAGCACTACATCCACAAGCATTCACTCTCTCCACTACTGATGCTCAATAGCAGCAGTGTGTACTATCCTCAAGATGGACTGTAGAAGTTCACCAAAGATCTTCAGACAGCACCTTCCAAACCTATGACACTTCCATCGAGAAGGACAAGGGCATCAGATATATGGGATCACCACGACCTCCAAGTTCCCCTCATCTTCCTGCCAAACCACTCATCTTCCTGCCTTCGAAGTATATCACCATTCCTTCTCTGTCACTGGGTCAAAATCCTGTAGTTCCCTCCCTAATGGCATTGTGGGTTTACTCACAGCAGGTGGACTGCAGCAGTTCAAGAAGGCAGCTCACCACCACCTTCTGAAGAGCAGCTAGTGATGGGCAATAAATGCTGGCCAGCCAGCGACACCCACATCCCAAAATGAATAAATAAAAATTAAAGGTGTGCCAACAGGAGCCAACAAGAGAGCAGGCTATGCTGCCCTGGCATTGCACAATGATATAGGATTAATTAGTGATTTCATAGTGAAGTTATCTCTAGGTAGCAGTAACCATAATATGTTTTTTTAATGCTTAAATAAAGGCAATTACAAGGGCATGAAAGCATAACAGGCTAAAACCTAAACCCAAAAAATTAAAACGAACATAGTTGGAAAACTAGGTGAAAGGATAAGTTAGTAAAGATGCAGTGACAAACATTTAAGGAAATATTTCAGAATATATAGATAAAATCCATTCCAATGAGCACAAAAACAAAATCCAAGGGACTTACAGGTCTGTGGTTAACTTGAAAATGTAAAGATGTAATTAGACTTAAAGAAAAAGCATATAATTGTGTAGAAACAGGTCAGAAGATTGGATGCAATATTAAAAATATGAACTAATTGCTGAAAAAATTAATAAGGATGGAAAAATTAGAGTATGCGGCAAAGTGAGCCAGAAATAAATAACCAAATGGTAAGCTATCCTGTAAATTTTTTAAAAGAATAAAAGTAACAAAGTGAGTATTGGTGAATTGATATTGGAAAGTAAAGAGATGTTGAATGAATTGAGCAGGTAATTTGCATCAGTATTTATTATGGAAGGTACAAGTACAGAAGGTACAATATCACAGAAGTAGCAATAAATCTGGAAATGGATGGGAGAGAGGGACTCGAGAAGTGGTACTGAGTAAATCATCGAACTGCAGGTGATAAGTGCTTGGGTCCTGATCAACTTCATCCTAGGGCTTTAAAAGAAATGCCTACAAAATAGTTGATGCTTTGGCTTTAATCTTCCAAAACTCTCAAATTCAGGGAAGGTCCCATTAAATGGGAGTCAGTGGCATCGTGGTAATATCACTGGGCCAGTAATTCAGAGCTCCAGGCTAATTTTTCAGGGATATAGCCTGGATTCCCATCATGACAGAAGGTGAAATTTGAATTCAATAAAATCTGGAATCAATAGCTAGCCCAAAGATGACCATGTAACCATTGTTGACTGATCTAAAAACCTAAGTCACTGAAGCTCCTCGAAGAAGAAAATCTGCCATCCTTAAATAGTCTGGCCTATATGTGACTCCTGGCTAACAGCAATGAGAGTGACTCTTAACTGTCCTCTGAAACGTACTGGCCAGCCAAACAGAGATTCTGAATGAAGTCCATTGCAGGCACTTCTTGTTACTGGTCTAACGTAGATAGTGATCTAGAATCAACAGCAATTCAGTGTAGAACTAAGCTGCCAAAGACCCCTTCAGAGTCGAGTCATCTTTTACAAAGAATTCTCATTGATAGCTACTCAAAGTGGGTTGAAGCAAAGCACAAGGACAAAACACAATGCTAAACGAGTATGGGATGAGTAATAGTTCATTTTTGCCTCTTAAAGTTTACTTCAGTAGTTTGTTTAAGACAGCTGCCTTCAATGTTATTCTGCTCAAAGTTTCACGAAGCTGCAAAAGAAGTGACCCATTTCATGAAGAAATTGAGGCACTAATTAAGTTAGTAAAAGTGACAATGAAAACACTTTATGTAGCAGTTGATTCATTGCCAAGAAGCTAGCAAATATGCTACACAGAAAACACAAAAACTCATTTAAAAAAAGCCTTATTTTACCTCATTGTTGGAAGACAACCAATCACCTGTATGACTGTTCAACAGTAATCAATGTGACCCTTATAGATTTGAGGAAAGAAAGCTTAAAAAAAATGATAAAGTGTTTTAAAATTCTTAAAGTCTTTAAAATTAGGATTCTGAGTGGTTGTGACAATATATCTATTTGAATGTTAGTCTGGAACAATTGGCAATAATAGTAGGCATCCCAATTCTCTTTCTACAATTTGGCTAATCAAGACTGTTTCCCACTCTTACCATTGGCCATTAGTGTTTGGTTTAGAAGGATTTGCAATTTGATATGTTTGAACATTCACAAGTCTACCTGGAAAATGCTCCTGGAACAAAACAATATTTGGTTGAAATTGACAAAAAGGTCAGTAATATTCATGTGGATCAAATGATTGCCATGAAAGATGAACAAGTTCTTTGGAGGGTTGGAGCAGACTCAATGGGCCAAATGGCCTCTTTCCACACTGTCGGGATTCTATGATTCTATGAAGTAGTATCATCTTCTGAGAAGGAAGAATTATCTTCGGTAAGAATGGAATCAGATCCAACAACCTAAAACCTGAAACTAAACTGAAATATATGGAGTTAAGGAAGGTTTTGTAAACCAGGCATCGGCCTTAATTTGTGGATGTGGTTTTCTAAAATTGGAAGCAATGTAATATCTCCATATGCTATGAGCATGTGCCATCTGCAACTGCATCATTAAAGAGCTGAACTGACTAGCTCAGTATCTGTCTTGTTTCTTAAGTGCCTCTCAATCTGTAACAACCTCTCTCTGTGTCAGCGAGAAGTGAGCACCTTATCATCATTGCTCCATCCTCACTGGTGATGCTGCTGTGTATGTGGCTAGAGATACAAGGCCATGCTGCGTAACTGGAGGAGTTCAACCAAAGTGGGCAAGTCTACGCTGAAGTTGCCAACAATATGAATGCAATAAGAGCTGGCTGAGGGAGCCTAATGAACAGACAGATGTTGCTCCTTATTGCAGCTTGGATTATGATCCAACACAGCAGAGTCTATTTGCCTTTAAACAATCCAGTTGGGGGTTAATTTACATAACCTCCTGAAACATGTTTAGTGCTGGCTGATTGCACAAATATAACGCGATCAGTGATTTAATGATCCCTATAAAGCACAGCTTGTTCCATATCGCTAATAACCATAAGCTTGAGAAACACATTGATACGGCGTCACAGATCCCTGACTGGGGAGGATATTATTGTAACTGACTGACTAACTACCAGCTCAAAACCTGATGACACACAATGTCTAACTTCAGGGATCAAATGCAAAAGAGAATGTTAACCATGGAACTGTATGACTGGATCGAATCCCACTGTTTTGACAAAGTGATGAATGTTGCTTGGGATTGGGAAATGAGCTTTAAGTCCAGATGTACATGAGAATGTTGCCAGTACTCATCAATATGGAATGAATTTCTCGTACATTGGCAGTGACATTGAGATCAGACAGAATCACTTGTGGGAGTGAAGAACGGGCAATGCACAAACCAAACAGGTTGCAGACTTGATCAGGCCACAACTCAAGGGTGCTAAAGAGGGCCTCCTAATTCAAGCAAGTGCTGATGTACACAAATGATATGTGGCACCGAGAGAGACAAACAGTGCATTTGCATTTGAACCCTACCTTGGGACAAAATGGCACTTGGCCTTTCTCACCCACGTCATGCACAGAGAAAGAAATACAAACGATCAAAGACAGTTTTGCTGCCCCTGAAATGGAAAAATCGAAACAATCTTCAATGATTATGGACTGCACTCAGTTTGTAGGGCTCGACAGAAATTTCTGGATACGTACCAAAAAGGTGTATGAACCTGGATCTGGCCTTAGGAAAGCAGCAGAAATTCTGCTACATCCAAGATGGAAGGACACTCTACCTAGAGAGCTCAGCAGCAATGCAAGATCCATTTCTGCAGAGGAATACAGAGAGAGAGAAAAAGAGAGGCAGATTACGGAACCTTGCAAGCTTCACCAGCCCATCCCAAGTTTAAGTATACATGGGGAAGTATATCTGGGGAATCTCAAACAATACTGTAATTAAATGCTGAGTGGCTTGCTTTCTGTTAACTATTTGCTTAATAAAAATTGCAACTGTTTTACCAGTTATCCACCTTGTGTCTGTTTGTTGGCGGTTACCTGTTTAAATGACATATTGGTCAAAGTGTTTGAACGTTGTCATTTTGCCACCAGCTACAAGCCTGACCTCCACCTTATTCCCCTCATTTGAGTGAACATGAAGAGTTTACCCTGAGAAGTAAGTGTACTTCCTTTCGGATCTGTGGCAGAGAGTTATTTTGGATTTCTGGGTCTATGGACTGCCAATGGTGGTACGATAAAAATTGAGGATGCATCAGAAAGCGGAGGAGTCGAAGATTGAAACTTAGGCCTGGAGGAGATTACAGAAATATCCCTCCACTCCTTCACAACATCTCCTCGTCCGAAGAGACAGAGGGGCAGAAACACTATCTGAGAGCGAGTCAGGCCTGGATTAATAACACAATAACTTTATTAAACAGGAACAAAAACATACTACACCAGTATTTCAAGCTGAATTGTTAGAGTTTACTTCAGCTAGTTCCCCAGGCAGTAAAAAGAATTTGCCACTTTTGTGCTGGTGTGCAACTAATGTTGGGATGCAGCAATGTTTTGTAATTCTCACTAATTATACAAGTTATTTCCTTTGCTTTACTCTTTCTGGAGGTTTCAAGCAGTCATTAATGTGATATAGGACAAGCTGATACAGCCCTTCAAAGAAAGTCACGACAATGCGGTTGATATAAATAACTGACTGCGGACTTCAAGGGGAGCAGTCAATTTTCACTTAGAGAGTGGTGGGAGTGTGGTGTTTTCAAGCACAGTGTGGGTGTGGTAAATAACATGGATGCATTTAAAAGGAAGCTGGATAAAACAGATAAGGGAGGAAGGAATAAATGGACATTCTGATAAAGTGAGATGAAGGGGGTGGGAGGAGGTTGGTTGGATGCAAAAGTACTGATAGAGACCAGTCGGACTGAATGGGCAATGGCTGTGCTGTAAGTAAATGGGATTTTATATGTCTATATACAATGAAAATACAGACAGCAAATTTCACCAGGATTCTATGAAACTATCTGAATTTCCTTGCTGATGTTTCTGCACTGAAACTCAGACCTCACTCAGCCTCGTCAGATACCCCCAACTTCATCATTGCTGATCTTTACAGCATTCCCATTCATATTGGTGGCTTGACCAGACTGGTGTGCCATCCAAATCTGCATTGCTTTCCAGCTCGATTGGAGTGGAGTGGGGTAACATTGAGCTTGGATGCTGTATCTGGTTAGATCCATTGGGGAGTGGATTCCAGTCTATGGATAAACTCCTGTCAGCTGCCTTTCCCTGTCTAACAGCATTGTGTATGCTACGCAACACTATGTATGCAGTCTGATTCACTCACAGGGCACATTGATGTAGGTCAATGATTAGTGAATTTTGGCTTTGAATAAATGTATCTTGTCATTAACACCATTGTTTTATTGTGGGTCCTGCTCTGTAAAAATTGGCTGCAATGTGTCCCATGATGCAACTGCAAATATAGGATGCTCTGAAGCTGTGAACAATGCTCTCAAGTTCTTACTTTCAGCAATGGATGACTACAGACCAAGAATATTCCAGAAGCTCAACATCACAAAAGGACAAAGCAGCCCATTTAATTGGCACCCATCCACCACTACAACACTCCGCCCCTCTACTCACTAGCAGCATTGTGTACTATCTACAAGAAGCACTTCAGCAAATCATCAAGGCTTCTTACATAGCACCTTCCAATCCTGCAGCATCTACCATCTAGAAGAACAAGGGCAGGAAATGCTTGGGGACATTACCATCTGCAAGTTCCCTCCCAAACCACTCACCATCCTTACTTGGAAATATATCACTGCTCCTTCACTGCCAGTGAGTTAAAATCCTGGAACTCCTTCCCTAATGGCATTGTGGGTCTACCTACATATGAAATACTGCAGCAATTCAAGAACCAAGGTAGGTAAATACAGTTAAGATATAGAAAAAAAACACAATCTAGTTGAAACAGACAATGCTTAAAGAGTTGAATAGCTTTTTTCTGAGTGTATGTTCACCTGTTGAGACAACAACAGGAGCAAACATCTCAGGGTTTGTGCAGGCACGAATGAACATTTAATTACTTCAGACAGTGAATCAGTATCAGAGACAGAAGGATAGGACTGCATTAGTAACGATGAAGTATTAGTCATGTCAGTTGGTATTAGTTAACCTTATCCCTATATCAGATGAGAGCTTTAATTGAGATGAATTGTTTCTGTCTACACTGGTGAATGAGATTCAGAAATCTATTGGGACAAATGTCATGGGTGAGTAAGATACTGGCGAGATCTGCCTTTTATGTTCCATGCTGTAATAGAAGCTATAAACAAGGGGCTGATTGTGTACCTTTTGCCTGTAGATGCCAGTAGCAAACAGAATGAAGGTAGAGAAACACAAGAAACCATTCTCACATGTGCCAACACGGATACACAGCCCCATGCAAACACTCAGGAACATGCGCGAGCATGTACTCTCATGAAACCACAGACACGTACACAAAATCAAAGATGTGCACATGCACAAACAGGAGCACTCTCATAAGCCTGCAGAACTGGCACACAAATATATATACAACAGCAAGGATGCACACACATATAGTTGGGAATTGAAGTCCCCTTTAAAAATGTCATTTTTAATATATCCTGTGTAGCATGAGACCTTATTTAACTGTGTTCTTGAGTGAGTAGCCTTCTACAAGCATAAACAAAAGATTTAGCAGGTGCCATCCTACCTAATTATGGGGGAGTCAGTTAGCTCCGTTGGCTAGATAGCTGGTTTGCAATGAAGAGTGATTTAAAGAACGGAGGTTCTATTGATATAGTGACCTTTAGGTTAAACCACCATCAGTCATAAGAGTGCAGTTCTGTGGTCCTCTGCGACTGTTGTTTATTGCAAGTGCAACATTTTGAAAAATAGGGAGGTTTTGTTCTTAGAAGGAAAGAATACCACCTTTCAAATGGAGGTGGGCAAGGGGTCACTGGTCATCCTGATTTGATGGGAAAGTGCCCATGGTAATTGACAAAAAGGACTCAGACAATTGATTGACTCAGTGTAAGCAACAAGTTCCCAAAATAAAGTACACTAACAAGGGTAAATGGGAGAGAGATGGACAGAGAAAAATCCAGGGGAACAAGCCTTCATCTTCTTCGGAGAAGACCTGGAATTTCCTTACATCAGCCTGAGGGAAAAACAAATTCAAAGACAAAGATACGAACACCAATTGAAAAACAAAGCTATTCCTCCTCCTCCATTTTATAAGATAGCTTTGGGATTGAAGTGTTCTCATATGTCACGGTTGTAAACTTTATCTGATGAACTAATGTATCCTAATTAAACTGCTGCTTCTTAATAAACTCAATAAACTATCAGAAAATTGCTACAAATTGTTAGCTACCTATATCAGGTGAGAGATTACAAATTAACATGTAAAATCAACAACGCAGCTTGCAAATTGTCATGATTCCTCATTGAGAACTGTGTAGGATAGGGATCTGATAGAACTGGGGCCGGTTAGATTGAGAGCATGACTGTTAGAACTCGGTTGGAAATCCACGGAAGCCATTGCTGCCTCTGAGCTCTGGACTCTCCCGAAGTTTTAGACACACTTTGGGGATTTGATTTGATTTGACTTATTATTGTCTCATGTACTGGTACATTAAAAAGTTTTGTTTTGTGTGCAGTACAGGCAGATCATACCATACAAAGTGTATTAGGGTAATAAAACAGAATGAAGAATACAATGTTATGGCTGCAGAGAAGATGCATAGACAGCGAGATCAACATTAAATTTAAAATTTGGGAGGTTCGTTTAGAAGTCTAATAAGAGCAGGGAAGAAGCTGTTCTTGAATCTATTTATATGTGCAGACCAATCTTTATATCTTCTGCCCAACGGAAGAGAATGAAAGAGAATATAACCAGGATGGGAGGGGTCTATGATTATATTGGCTGTTTTCCTGAGGCAGTGGCAAGTATAGATGGAGTCAATGGATGGGAGGCTCATTTGCGTGGTGGATTCGGCTGTGTTCACAACTCTCTGCAGTTTATTGCGGCCTTGAGAAGAGTAGTTGCCAAACGACACTGTGATGCATCCAGATAGAATGCTTTCTATGGTGCTTCTATAAAAATTGATAAGAATCTTTGTGGACATGGGAGTCCACAAACACACACACAAACACATACATTAATAAACATCCACACAGGAATACAAGTCAACGCATGGTTATTTCTCATGGCTACAATGACTTCACTGTTAGCTTGTGCCATGTGCTTGCAAAGCCTTAGGCAGCAAAGGGCAGGAGCTCAGGTCCCTTCTCGCACTGTTCTCCTTCCAATCCTGACCCATTTTCCTGTCATGCCAGTTCAACCTAAATACTCTGTCATTGGTCAGAAGCAAAAAAACTGCAGATGCTGGAATTCAATGCTGACAAACGGGAGGCTGGAAGAACACAGCAAGCCAGGCAGCATCTGGAGGAAAGGAGAAGTCAACGTTTTGGGTATTACCATTCTTCAGAATTTGTTTGCCTACTCTGTCATTGTTGTCTGTACAAATCTGGTGAGCACAAATTACAACTGCACATTAGCACTGAAAGACCGGACAAGCTCCCAATCTTCAACATGTTTCACAGTTAAAAGCACTGCAAGGCAAGCCAATGGAGTGATGCATGATGGTTAAATGATATTGGATAGGCCGGAATTTTAACAAGTCTGCTGTTGCATTTGGACATGCTCAACCAAATGTGAGGAGGATTGTATTTGAGAAAAAGGAGCATCTCAAAACTGATAAAATCTGCAGAACTACAAAATCTTCTCTCTTTTATTCTCTCTGGAAGTTTTCCTCATAAAGATGCAGATTGTGAACTGCACATGTTGAGGTTAAGTGTGAAGGATGCTGACTCTGTCTTCAATAGGGACCTGGACAATTCACAGAATCACTGGCTTTTCAAAAAGAAACATTATCTAGCCTTAATCTCCTTTTTCCCCAATATCGTTGTACACTATTTCTACCCAAAAAAACCTTAACTGATATGGAATGCACTTTGATGGTTTTGGAGTGGTGCTTTTGGCTCTACCTTTGATGCATTTTTTTTCCCCTCAGGCTGATGTAGCAAAACTCTTGGTCTTCTCCTAAGAAGACGAAGGCTCTTTCCCCTGGATCTCTCTTTTTCCGTCTCTTTCCCCCCATCTACCCTTGTTAGTGTACATTATTTTGGGCATTTGCAGCTTACATTGAGCCAATCAAGTGCCTGAATTCTTTTGGTCAATGGCCATGGCAGCTACTCATCACACCCGGATGACCATTCTCCTCTTGCCCACCTCCATTTGAAAGGTAGTTTTTATTCCTTCTAAGAATAAAACCTCCCTATGTTTCCAAAATGTTGCACACGTGATAAACAATATTACCATAGTCTCGTTGTGTATGTGAAAGTCTTCTAAAGAATGGTCTAGGCCCGAAACGTCAGCTTTCCTGCTCCTCTGATGCTGCTTGGCCTGCTGTGTTCATCCAGCTCTACACCTTGTTACCTCTTTTTCTCACATCCCCCTTGTTTATTTTGCAGATCACTTTAAATCTATGTCCTCTCGTTCTTGTTTCTTTTACGAACAAGAACAGTTTCTCCTTATCAACTCTGTCCAGGCCACTCATGATTTTGAAAACCTCAATCAAATCTCCCCTCAGCCTTCTTCTCTCCAAGGAGAACAGTCACAATCTCTTCAATCTATCTTCATTACTGAAGTTTCTCATTCCTGGAACTATTCTTGTAAATCGCTGCTGCACTCTCTCCAATATATTCCCATCTTCCCTATAATGTGGGACCCACAACTGTACACAATACTCCAGCTAAAGTCTAACAAGTGTCTTGTGCAAATTCAACACTACCTCCTTGCTCTTGTACTCTATTCCCCTATTTAAAAGATGACTTTCTGAACTGTTTTTCATTCATGTAATGCGGATGTCACTGAAACAGATAACTTTCTCGCCCATCTTTAACTACCAGAGGACAGTTAAGAGTCATTCACATTGATCTGGAGTTATATCTAGATCAGACCAAATAAAGACGGTGCTTTTTTTCTCCTTAGGAAAGGAAGTTATGCAACAATCAAAGATAGTTCTTATGGTCACCATTCTTGAGACTAGTTCTAGAACCACATTTATTCATTGAACTTACGTTCCACTAGGTGCTTCAATTGGATTTGAACCCATTTTCCCCAAATTACACCTTAAGTGACATTACCATTGTTAACATAAAGGAAGTATAGCCTCAGGATCTGCATTTAAGCTTTATGTTGGAGTGCACAATTCTTATGTAAAATTCATCCCATGGAGAAAAAGAAAAAGAGATAGACAGATGAAGAAACAGACATAGAGATAGAATTGATAAGGGGGGTGGGTACAACGGATGGACATGTGTGGATATGTTGTAGGTTGCTCTGACCTGAAAATTGAAGTAAAGTGGAATGTCTGCCTACACAGGCCAGAACCCACCTCAGAGAACTTCCAGGTGATGAAATGTTTGGCAGCTGCATGGTCTCAGTAGCGCCACCATGAGCGGAGGTGACTGTTAGGACTGTAGCCGGTCTAAAACCACGTACGTGGAGCCAGAGTGAAAGGTAACTGGGAAAAGGTGGGTACCACCAGGGCCGGGCTAGAAGGGGTGTGCAGGAGGACAGATGGCTCAGACAGGCCAGGTAACAGGCAAATCAAGGCAGGAAGAAAACCTTTGGGGGCACATTGTTGGATTCTTCAATGAGTACATGTATCCCATTAAGGACATTAGACACCCCCAAAACTACACAGCATCGCCCTGCACAGGGAGAGCTGCTGAGCTGGATTCTTTGTTCCACAGTCAGAAAAATGTCAGCAGTGGTTGGATGAGATTCTTAAAAGGAAATTATTTAGGCATATAAGGACTTGAGTTGAAGTGGCTGGGTGTCTTTCTGACTGTGGAGTGGGATGGAATGAGGAGTGGGCAGATACATAAGGAGTACAGCACTCATTTAGCTCTTTGCCCCTAATGAGCAATAAAATCCAGGGCATTGACACTCAGAAACACAGAAAATGACGTGATTGCACCTTAAGTAGAGACATAAACTCAGAGCTACGTTCTGCTCTCTGGTGTTTGAACAGTTTATTCACAGTGAAGTCACTCTAATACTGGTTGATTGCACTTGATGGAGGACTTTGCAGTTTCAAGGGCTATTATCAGTTAGGGCACCACCACATTTCCCTCACTCCTTCT
The DNA here is from genome assembly GCF_021869965.1 of Rhincodon typus. Lineage (NCBI taxonomy): Eukaryota > Metazoa > Chordata > Chondrichthyes > Orectolobiformes > Rhincodontidae > Rhincodon > Rhincodon typus. The sequence continues at coordinate 68,305,379 of NC_063345.1, forward strand.
CTTAGAGCTTGGTACCAGCAACAAATAACATGTTATTGATCTCCATCTGTAGAAATCTTAAAAAATTTCAAAAATCTCCATCAAATATTCATGAAAAACCTACTAAATGCACAGGGAAACAGTGTTTGAAATGCATTATTGTCACAATGACTGATTCAGCTTTCAAATTCACTGTACCCAAAGGCAAATAATGGCTCAGTAGATAAAAATAACAGGAAGAGGTCAGGGCCTGGTCTGGCAAGTTATAAATTCAGCAAATCACTGTCAGTGCAATACAGGCACCTGATCAAAGTTGTGATTATCTTTTCAATTTATGTCTAAAACAACCTGCGCGGTTTCCTTAATCATGACATATTGCCTGCAATCACTGGCCAACTAATTCTCTGACTGCAAGCTGAAGAATACTCAGATTTTACCTGACTATTCAATCCAGGCGAAACAGGCGGTAGTTACCAACACATTGAAAAACCCCAGGCAGAAGCTTTAATTGCAGACATGTCAGTGCAGGTATCAAGCAACAACAGGAATGTGTCTGATCCTCATACCTGCTATGATTGAATGGCCACCTTACATATTGAGGAGGGCAAATCTCTGTCAGTTCCCAGGAAATAATTTCTATCAACACCCGGTAAACTATTTACTTCACACAGCCACCTCCCCCACACCACCATCCCCAACCATTAAACCATTCCTCTAAATCCCTTCTCATCATCTCTCTCAACACTCAGTTTATCTATTTCTAAATCACTGACCAACCACCAAGTAAGTCATGTCTGTAAAATGCCAGTAAACTATTTTTCTAACTATCTTTCTCAATCTCTGGTAAATGGTCACTCACACCAAGGAAACCATGTCACCTTATCCCTGGTAAACCAGCTCTTTCAATCTCAGGTAAGAGATCTCTATCAATCCCCAGAAAATCATCTCTCTCAGCTCCAGGTAAACCATGTCTAACCCCAGTTAAACAATTTCTCTCAATCCCAGGTGCACCTCAAAAGAGTCAGGGGGCAGGGCAGTGGCCATCACTAAGGAGAAGCTACTGGGGAAGCTGAAACGGTCTGAAGGTGGATAAATCATGCAGACCAGATGAACTACACCCCAAAAGCCTGAAGGAGATAGCTGAGGAGATTGTAGAGGCAATGGTGACAATTTTTCAAGAATCACTGCAGTCAGGGAGAGTCCCAGAGGATTAGACAATGGCTAATGGGAGGAGGCAGAAGACAGGAAACTACAGGCCAGTTAGCCTGACCTTGGTCGTTGGTAAGATTTTAGAGTCCACTATTAAGGATGGGATTGCAGAGTACTTGGAAGTGCATGGTAAAATAGGGCTGAGTCGGCATGGCTTTGTCGAGGGGAGGTCACCCCTGACAAATCTGTTAGAATTCTTTGAGGAGGTAATGAGCAAGTTAGACAAAGGAGAGCCAGTGGATGTCATCTATTTGGACTTCCAGAAGGCCTTTGAAAAGGAGCCACATAGAGGCTGCTAAATAAGGTAAGAACCCATGGTGTTAGGGGTACAGATAAAGGACTGACAGAAGGCAGCGAGTGAGGATAAAGGGATTTTTATCAGGATTGTAGCTAGTGACTAGTGGAGTTCCGCAGGGGTCAGTGTTGGGACCACAACTATTCATAGATGATCTGGACGAAAGATGTGAAAGCATTGTTGCTACATTTGCAAATAACATAAAGATTGGTGGAGGGACAGGTAACATTGAGGAGGTGGATGGGCTGCAGAAGGACTTGGACAGGCTGGGAGAGCAGACACAAAAGTGGCAGATGGAATACAATTTGGGAAAGTGTGAGATTATACACTTTCATTAGAAGAATTGAGGCATAGACTATTTTTAGAACCTGAACAGGCTTTGTAAATCTGAAGCACAATGGGACTTAGGAGTCCCAGTTCAGGATTCTATTAAAGTTAACATGTAGGTCAGTTGGTTGTTGGGAAGTTGGTTGTTGGGATGGCAAATGCAATGTTAGCATTCATTTCAAAAGGGCTAGAATATACGAGCAGAGATGTACTGCTGAGGCTATACAAGGCTCTGTTCAGACCACATTTGGAATACTGTGTGTTGTTTTGGGCCCCATTTCTGAGGAAACATGTGCTGGAATTGAAGGGGTTCCAGAGGAAGTTTACAAGAATGATACAAGGGATGAAGGACTTGTCATATGAAGAACAGGTGAAGACTCTGGGTCTGTACTAGATGGAGATTAGAATGTTGATGGGGGATCTGGCTGAAATTTACAGAATACTGAGATGCCTGGATAAAGTAGATGTGGAGAAGATGTTTCCAGTGAAGGCAAGACCAAAAGCCAAGGGCACAGCCTCAAAGTGAAGGAATGACCCTTCAGAATTGAGATGAGGAGGAATTTCTTCAGCCAGAGGATGATGAATCTGTGGAACTCATTGTCTCAGAAGGCTGTGGAGGCCAAGTCATTACAGGTTCTTGATTGGTAAAGGGATCAGCGGTTACAGGGAGGAGGCAGGAGAATGGGTTTGAGAAACATATCAGCCGTGATCGAATGGTAGAGCAGACTCAATGGATTGAATGGCTTAATTCTGCTCCAATATCCTATGGTCTTACAGCCCTCTCTCTCACAGCTCCAGGCAAACTATCTCAATCTCAGTCCCAGGTCAACTCTCTCTCTCACCCTCAGGTAAACCATGTCTCTCAGCTTCAGGGGAGGCATGGCTTAAGGGTGTTCTCACTAGGCTATTAATTCAAAACTCAGCTAATGTTCTGGGAACCTAGGTTCGAATGCCACCACAGCAGACGGTGCAATTTGAATTGAATTAAAAAAAAATCTGGAATTAAGAATCTACTGATGACCATGAAACCATTTCCAATTGTTGGAAAAACCCATCTAGATCACTAATATCCTTCAGTGAAGATGTGGAGGTGCCAGTGTTGGACTGGGGTGGACAAAGTCAGAAATCACATGACAAACTTGTGTTTTCAAATAAACCTGTTGGACTATAACCTAGTGTCATGTGATTTCTGACCTTCAGTGAAGGAAATCTGCCTTCCTCACCTAATCTTTTCTACATGTGACTCCAGACCCACAGCAATGTGTTGAGTCTCAGCTGTCCTCTGAAATGACCTAGCAAGCCACTGAGTTGTATTAATTGCTATAAAGTTGCAACAAAGAAACTTAACCGGACGGACCACCTACCATCAAGCTAGGTACTAGGAAAGACAATGGCAAAAGCAGCCCAAAAACAACCTTTCTAACTCCTCCTTACTAACTTGTGAGGGCTGGTGCCAAGTTTTAGATAGCAGTCTGACAGACTAGTCAAACAAAGCGTGATATGCTGTGAGATAACAAGGCGCAGAGCTGGATGAACACAGCAGGCCAAGCAGCATCAGAGGAGCAGGAAGGCTGACGTTTCGGGCCTAGACCCTTCTTTCTGAAGGAGGGTCTAGGCCCG
>NC_063345.1:68309208-68331322 GCF_021869965.1 Rhincodon typus
GATTCTCCAGCATCTGCAGTTCTTGCTATGCTTGATGTACCGTTCTGAGGAAGGATCACTGGACCCGAAATGTTAACTCTGATTTCTTTTCACTGATGGTACCTGACCTGCTGAGCTTTTCCAGCAAATTCTGTTTTGAGCCTGATATACACATATAGTCAAATTCATGGAATCATAGCTTACAGAAAATGTCCCAGCCAAAACCATTACCATCCCTGGATACATCCTGTCCCACCGGCAGGACAGATCCAGCAGAGGTGGCGGCACATTGGGAGAAACTTGCCATGGGAGTCTTCAACATCCACTCTGGACCCTATGAAGTCTAATGGCTTCAGGTTAAACACAGGGAAGGAAACCTTTTGCTGATTAATACATACCACCCTCCCTTAGGTGATGAATCAGTACTCCTCAATGTTGAACACTTAGAGGAAGTACTGAGGATGGCAAGGGTGCAAAACATACTCTGGGTGAGGAATTTCAATGTCCACCACCAAGAGTGGCTCGGTAGCAGTACTGCTGATCGAGTTGGCCGGGTCCCAATTGACATAGCTACTATACTGGGTCTGTGGTAGGTGGTGAGGGAACCAACAAGAAGGAAAACATACTTGATCTCATCTTTAGCAATCTGCTGGCTGCAGATGCATCTGTCCATGTTAGTATCGGTTAAAGCAACCACTGCACGGTCCTTGTGGAGACAAAGTCCTCCCTTCACACTGAGATAACTTTCCATTGTGTTGTGTGGCACTATCACTATGCTAAATGGGACAGACTTCGCACAGATCTAGCAACTCAGGACTGGCCATCTATGAGGCACTGTGGGCCATCAAAAGCAGCAGAATTGTACTCCAGCACAATCTGTAACACCATTGCCCAGCATACCACCCCCCCACTCAACCATTACCATAATGCCAGCGGATCAACCCTAATGCAATGGAGAGTGCAGGAGGCAAAGCCAGGAGCAGCACCAGGCATACCTGAAAATGAGATGTCAACCTGGTGAAGCTACCAAGCAGGACTACTTGCATGCCAAATATGCAGTAAGCATTTGACAGAGCTAAGCAATCCCACAACCAACCGATCCGATCTAACCTCTGCAGTTCTGTCACATCCAGTTGTAAACGTTGGTGGGCAATTAAACAACCCACTGGAGGAGGAGACTTCAGAATTACCCTCATCCTCAATGATGGAAGAGCCCAACACATCAGTACAAAAAGCTGAGGTATTTACAGCAATGTTCAGCCAGAAGTGCCACATGGATGCTCCATCTTGGCTTCCTCCAGTGGTCACCAGCATTACAGATACCAGTCTTCAGCCAATTCGATTCACTCCATGTGATATCAAGAAATGGTTGGAAGCACTGGATACTACAAAACTCTGGGTCCAGGCAACATTCCAGCAATAGTACTTGTGCTCCAGAACTTGCCACTCCCCTAGCCAAGTTACAACACTAGCATCTACCCAAAATGAGGAAAATTGCCCAGATATGTCCTGTACACAAAAGGCAGGACAAATCCAACTCGGCCAATTACCACCCCATCAGTCTAATCTTGGTCATCAGTAAGGTGATCGAAGGTGTCACTGACAGTGCTATCAAGCAGCACCTGCTCAGCAATAACCTGCTCAGTGACTCCCAGTTTGGGTTCTGCCAGGGCCACTCAGTTCCTGACCTCATTACAGCCTTGGTTCAAATATGGACAAAAGAGCTGAATTCCAGAGACAAGGTGAGAGTGACAGCCCTTGATATAAGGCTGCATTCGACTGAATGTGGCATCAAGGAGTCACTGACTTCTCCTACTTGAATTCCATTGAAGTGTTGTATTGTACTCGAGGGTCTGTCTGCATTTCTAAGTCTCTAGCACGGGGCCTGAACCCACAAACCCCACAATTCAGGCATAGCCCATTAAACCCCCAACTGGCTGAAACCCACAAACAGTAACTACTCTCCCAGGGACGTCTAAACACCAAGACCTCGTGGAGATTAGTTTGAGTGCAGGACTGGTACAAGTCCTGATGTAACTGTCTTAACAGAATGTGCTGCATGAAGAAAACTGATGTTTTTAAACAAAAAATTTCTAATCCAATCTAACGGGTAAAATGATTCTGCTGTCAGCTCTTGTTGCACTGTAATAGCTTTGCCTCATTCTTCCTCACGGATGGAGATTTCAAGTTGGTGTTGAGGAGAAGTGAGAAAGGAATACATAATACTCTATTTATAACGTGAGCTCCTTCCAGGGCAGGTTGCTGTCTGACTGAATATTTAAACTAATAAATCTCACATCATGAAAATCCAACATCACCCCAATCATGTCTCTTTATTTCATCGATTTGATGGTGGTTTGTGCCCCTCGCAGTTTTTCACAATTGCTCTCCTCCTTTTCTTCACACACTCCACACCCTTTCCCTCCATCCTGAGGATGAGTGACCTCTGGGTCAGTGAGCTTGAGCCCGCTCCCAAGACTTGAGCCCACGGTCCAAGCGAGACCACTGTACACAGGGGAGCAATGTACAGTCAAAGGTGATGGCTACAACATTGTGTTTCTCCAAGGTTGGCAGTTTCAATGCTAAGGTGCTGGATAACGCATGAGAAGGGTCAATAATGCCACTTCCAACTACTTCTGGCACAAATAAAACAAAGTGCTGGAGAGACTCAGCAGGTCTGGCAGCATCTGTGAAAGCAAGACAGAGTTAATGTTCTGAGTCTAAAATGACGAACTACAGTCATATTGGAATCAAAATGTTAACTCTTTTTCTCCTTCCACAAGCTGAATATTTCTGTTTTGAGTTCAGATCTCCAGTGTCTGCAGCATTTTGCTTGTTTTAGCACCGTCTGTGCTGAATGTTTGTGGAGGTTACATACACAAACTGAAACAGGCTGAGCACATTGATGTCAGTTAACACTTGATGATGAATTGATGCCAGCCTTGCCATTTTGTGCCTCACTGACCCAGTTAATGCCCTCTTTAAGACACCAAAAGTTGAACATTGGCATGACGGAGCCCGCCTAATGGACAATGCTGGTTAAACTTGCATTCTTTTACGATCCGCTGATCTTGCTGAGGCTTTGAAAATGCTGGACTATTGGAGAGTTCTAGGGAGTTGGTCAAGCCTGCAGACAGTGTTGCTGGAGGCTGGGGAGGTGCTTCTGAAAGACGGGTATACCAGCAGGATTAAAGGAGAGAGGTGGGAGAGTGAAGGGGTAGGGGGAGGACAACCAAAGAACGAGAAAAATAAGAATTCTGTTATTTTACAATTGAAGACATTGGAGGCCAATGGAAGAAGCTAAACTTGCTTGGTCCTACCCAGCAACAAAGCACTCTGTCCTTAGCGGAACAAAATAGCGTCAGTCATGGTTCACTGTCCCCTGTGGGACAGAAAGCTTGGGTCACAGTCCCAACTGAAAGAATCAAGAACATAGTTCAGGCTTACTTCTCCATGTAGTACTCTGAGAAAGTGCTGCACTACCTGAGGAGCTGACTTTCAAATGGGATGCTTTCTCAAAGCTCAATCAACCCTGTCACGTGGATATAGAAGATTCCATGACAATGTTCAAAGAACAGCAGAAGACTTTTGCCTAGCATTCTGGTCAGTGTTTATTTTCAACCAGCACCGTTAAGACAGATGATCATGATGTATCTGGTGGGATCTTACTGTGCATCTGTTGCATGCCACATTTTCTCCCATTACCTCAGTGATTATCACAAAGCTATTTTACGGTAACAATCTCAACTGTCCTGAAGTGGTTGAATCAATGCAAATTCCTTTTATTGTCTGATCGGTGATGATGTTAATGCAGTTTTTTTAAAAATCTGAAATTAAAAGCCAGTCTGATAGTGACTGAATAACCATTGTTGATCATTGTAAAACCCCATCAGGTCATCAATGTCCTATGGGGAGGGAAACTGCCATCCTTGCCCAGTCTGGCTGACATGTAACTCCAGATAGACAGCAATGTGGTTGACTCTCCCCTTCCTTCTGGGCAATTAGGGATGGGCATTAAATACTGGCCTAACCCATATCTTAAGAATGAATAAGCAAAAAGTCAACACGTTGTGTGTGAACAACAAAATGGCAATTGCTAAAGTGTCTATGACAAGTTGGTCAGAAACACTGGAGCTCATGGAATTAAAGGAACAAGTGTTCACGTGCATACAGGCTAGATGGGTAACAGGAAACAATGAGGGAGTCATGGTGAGAGACTCGCGGTGAGATAGTCATGGCAAGGGAGTCGCGGTGAGGGAACATGAATGATGGAGTGGCTGTGAGGGAGTGGCACGCAGTGAGGGAGTCAGGGTGAGGGAGTCGCATTGAGATAGTGATGGTGAAGGAGTTGTGATGAGAAAGTAACTGTGAGGGAGTAAGGGTGATGGAGTCGCAGTGAGATCATGACGGTGAGATAATGACATTGCAGCAGTCACAGTGAGGGAGTAGTAGTGAACTTGCTTTTTGGACTGAAGTGTGGGTTTTCCCAAGTGTTGACATAAGGACTCCTGCTTCTCTTGATCTTTTTATTACTGACTTGACTTGGGTTTACAATTTCAAGATTTTCAGATGGCACAAATCTTACAGGCTTTGTGAACAGACAGGAGGTCAGTAATAGACTTCAAGAGAACGCAGAGTGTGGTGGAAGCTGAAAGAACTGCGGATGCTGTAAATCAGGAACAAAAACTGAGGTTACTGGAAAAGATCAGCAGGCTTGGCAGCATGTGTGAAGAAAAAATCAGAGTTAACATTTTGGGTCCGGTGACCCTTCCTCAGAACTCAACTATTCTGAGAAAAGGTCACTGGACCCGAAACGTTAACTCTGATTTTTTCACAGATGCTGCCAGGCCTGCTGAGCTTTTCCAGCAACTTCTGTTTTTGTAAAGAGGCTGGTGGAATGGGCCGAGAGTGGGAATTGAAACTGCAGAGAAATGTAAAGTTATTCATTTCAATGGGAAAAACAAGGAGAGATAGTTTAAAACAATTATGAAAAGGAACCACTGCAGAGAGACCCGAGAGCTTAGGTACATTATTCGTTGGAAGTGGAAGGGCAGACTGCAACAGCAGTTTAAAAATGCTTGTGGAATGCTGGGCTTTATTAGTAGAGGCTTAGCAAAAAGTGAGGAAGTTATGACCAACCTTACATATCTCAAGAGGAGTCCTTGAAAACCTAAATATTTAAGCACTGTACTTTAAGAGAATGCACAGATTGTAGTGAGGGTACAGTGAGTCTGAATAGTGTGATAAATACAAAGAAACGACCATCAGATCTTGCCATTGAACATATAGTCCTCTTTCCTCCCAGCAAAATCAGTATCTTTAATCTGAAATGTTGAAGATGACAGACTGGACGCCATGACTTATCCCAGATACTGCTCTAAAAAAGGCCCTCTGATTTCTCTCAGTGTCCTGTACTGGACTCTCACTGCCACCTGGTGGCTGAGCAAAGGATTTCTAATCAATCGAACTGATCACCTCAAGGAGGATATTCAGCTCTCGTGGCAGTTCTTTCACAGAGGTTAACAACTAGCTCCCTCCCATCTATGTCCTAGCACCCTCCATCTCTGTTCCCCCACCCATCGCCCTCATCCTCCCCCAATAACACTGCAAATACATTTTCCCCAGTGTTTATCCAGTTCCACTTGTTATTTTGTTATGTGGTCCTCTCTCTGGGAGTTGTACAGAAAGCCAGTTCAATAGTGTCTACCTATTGTTAATCTTACTCAGTGCTGTACACAATGGAAAGATGGCCGTCAAGCTGCAGTGGAATTTGATTTTGCTTTTAGTTTGAGAAGCAAAGGAGTAAAGAACATTGCATCACATTTTTCGGAACTCCGAAAGTTAATCTTCAGGAATGTTGAACAGTGCACATCGTGGTCAGGTACTGCGTGTGTTTAGAATGATACACAATTGAAAATTGCCACCAAAACCTTATCTGGGCATAATTCCACCCTAACAAACAGTACTGGTATACTATGAAGGAAGGTTTCACACTTGGCAGAAAGTGATTAAAAAGGAAGTCAAGGATATGATAAACCAGATGCTGTTGAGGTGGTATCTAACTAATGTTGCCTGCAAAATCCCAGTATAGAAATTAAAGAAGGACTTGGCATGATATTACGCAACAACCAAGAGTGAGATTGCCTTGAGAGTCAAAGGGAGCTGTTGCCAAGTAGGATTGCAGCAGATTATCTTCTCAGATTGAGGGAACTCTCTCATTAATCTCAGCTCACAGGCAAATTTAAACATCAATCTCAGACCCTCAGTTGCTGGAAGCCTAAAAAAAAGATCCAGGCTAAGTTTTTGAGCAAAGGCAATTGACTGAGGTAGTAGGGGGTCTCTGATATGGTCACCACCATGAAAATGGCAAGAAAGGAACAGTTGCACATTGTTCTTCTCCTGAGCTGACAGAGAGGGTCCACAGGATTTCAGGGAGATCCAAGTTCAAGACTCAGGGTGAGATATTTAGATGTTCACGTTTCCATGGTAACGATCAGCCATTTAAATGGCCCATGTCCACTCAAAATGCTCTGTCTGTGGGAATGTCAGTCATTAGCAGAGAGGATGCAGGAGTAGGCAGAACAGCAGAGGTCCCGTTTGTATCAAAACTCGTGCCCCGCACTGTGGTAGATATCAAACTAATTCAGGAGTCTGGAAATCCTGGACTGTGCAGTCGATGGATGTGGAAACAGAAGGTGAAGTTATCAAGCACAAAGATCAAGAGTTGTTCTCAGTTAGACAGCAAGAAAAACAGCACAGCGAAGATGAAAAGATAAAATTCTAGTATGCACAATATAGAGGAAAGTCAGAGATTCACAACTTCATTTCAATGTCGATACACCTGTACTGTGTCTGCTACCTCAGAAGGAGAACTCAAGTCACATTCACATAGACAAAACTGTTGTCAATCTGCTAGTTATTCCAATCAGAGTATCCCAGGTTTAGATGTAGTTAGCATCAACGTGGAGTTTAATGATAGTCATATTATTTGCCATTTGTTGAGGGGATGGTGAGGGATTAGCTTGAAAGAATAGGTTTAAATTGAGCTGATTCCCTTACAATAAAGGGCAGTAACAACTTGTCTGACACTGAGGAAATGCTAAGAGAGAAAAAGGTGGTCGTTGAGCAAAAAGGAGCAAATGGTAAAATAACGTATGTTTGTTGATAGCATTACGGGTTGAGAACCATGCCTCTAGGAATTCCTGTGTGTGTTTACGTTTGGCTTGGGCTACTATAGTCACATTGTCCCAGTTAAACCGATGGCCTTCATTATCCGAGTGTACTGATATTAAAGAAATTTCAGTGTGTCATTTTGCTGCTAGCTGACGTCCAGATATTCTGATGGCTAGTTTCCTTACTGTCTGTACAATGACCAGTTTGTGTGAAGGTGTCCCCAATAGGGAAACAAACTAGACAAGGATCTACAACAGAGATTTAAACACCTAGTCGATGGATCACCCCATTCCATCCACTCAACCCAAGAATTCCTCAATACCCTCAAGAACATAAAAATCAGCGACGACGAGATTATGGTATCATTTGACATCACAGCTTTATTCACGTCAAATGATATTAGCCAAAGAAACACTGGCCACATTACATGAGGCAGCAATAACGCAGACCAGCAGCTCCAACAGCAATGACAACATGCTCAAACAACAAGACCTGTGCCTCACCACACACTTTGTCTTTAATGGTCAAGTATACAAACAGATAAACAGCACACCCATAGGGTCACCCATCTCACGACTCATCGCAGAAGCAGTCATGCAAAGACTAGAACACACCATCCTTCCCTGCAATCAACCTAAACTGTGGGTCCATTACGTAGATGACACGTTTGTCATTATTAAACGCAACAAACTAGAAGAGACCCACAACCTCATCAACAACGTATTTGCGGGGATTAAATTCATGAGAGAAGAAGAAAACAACAATCAGCTTCCGTTTCTGGACTTCAGAGTTGAGCGTATGACCAACAGGGAATTCCAAACCTCAGTATACAGAAAGTACACACACAGATCAAATCCTCAACTTCCACAGCAACGACCCCAACGTCTACAAACAAAGCTGCATCAGGACACCATTTAAATGGGTTACGGCTCACTGCAACACTCCAGACTACGGAGGAAAGAGGGAGAGCACCTATACAGAATCTTCACTATGAATGGATACCCCCACAACTTCAAGCACAGGCGCCTACTAAACAGACAACAAGAGGACACAGTATACCCTAACGCATTGACCACACTGCCCTACATCAAGAACATATTGGAACTGACAAAGAGACTTGTAAGATCACTAGGAATCATGGTAGCACACAAGCCCACAGCCACTCTATGACAAACACTCACAAGGATTAAATACCCCATTCCCACAACATGCAGAACCAACATGGTTTACAAAATACCATACAACGACTGTCACAAACATTTTATCGGACAGACAGGAAGGCAACTAGCCTTCAGAATATATGAACATCAGCTAGCAGCAAAAAGACACAATGAATTTTCTTTAATATCAGTACACTTGGACAATGAAGGCCATCAGTTTAATTGAGTCAACTTGACTATAGTAGCCCAAGCCAAGCATAGACATGCACGGGAATTCCTAGAGGTATGGCTCTCAACCCATAATGCTATCAACAAACATATAGAATTGGACCCCATATACAAACCCATACAGCTCAAAACCGGAAATGACACTACTCACCATAACAGACCAGACAGTATAAATTCCAAGCGGAGTAGAACAACATCACTTCATTGGAGGCCTCACTGATGATGTTACCTGGCATGGTGATGAAACATCTGAATGAGGACAAGTCAACAACCTCACCCACAACCCAAGCTACAATTCATTGCTAAAATGTGTGAAGGGTATCTCAGAATGAGAAATGATCCAATAGAGATTCCTTTCACGATGAGGCCAAAAACAAATAAAAAAACAGCAACAAATTCAGGTCAGTATTCCTGGGCGGCTGATTTGTAATGCATGTGGCACTAATAGTGTGGGTTCGATTCCCACACTGGATGAGGTACCATGAAGGACTATCCTTCTCAGTCTCTTGCCTCACCTGAGGTGTGGTTAATCTCAGGTTAAACAAGCATCAGTCATCTCTCTCTATTGAGAGAAGAGCCCTCTGATCCTCTGAAATGATGGTGCCTTTACCTTTTAAAGTATTTTTGAAAGTTGACAATTTGGTCAATAGCTGTATGTTGACTGTTCATCCAATGCACAAGTGCCAAAACTGTTGAGGTTCTGCAAAATCAGTTTGTAATTTATGATTTGTCAGAGGTGATGGTGTCAGATAATGGTCCACAGTTTATGTCAGAAGAGTTTGAAATATTTTGAGTAAGAATAGAATCAAACAAACTCTAAAATGATCACATCACGCAGCATTGAATGCTGCTGCAGAAAGATGTATGCAGTTTGTGAATGGATCTTTACTGACATATTAACTCGGTAGTGAGTTAGACCCAGAGTCGTCCAATTTAGTTGTCATATTTCAGTCTTGCTCTCCCTCTGTGGAGCTGATGAGTGTGTTTCAGACATTTAAGGCCTGCCAAACAGTCACTGTGAATTTCAAAATCCAAACAATTCCAAGTAAATAGTTCTTTAGTTTAAATGAGTAATTAATAAAAATGACAATTCAAAAGTGCTAAGCAGAGAGATAGCTAATAAAACATTTGTTTGCTTTTTTCGGGCTTGAAGCAAAGTTAGAGAGACAGACAGACAGATTTGACCCCAAGTCCTGGTCACCAGAGATGAGGTGCAAATGTAGGCCGAGCTAAGGAGTGGGTTAAACAAATACCAAAATGAAAACAGAAATTACTGGAAAAGCTCAGCAGGTCTTAAAAAGTCACTGGACCTAAAACATTAACTCTGATTTCTCCACAGATGCTGCCAGACCTGCTGAGCATTTCCAGCATCTACAGTTCCTTCGGTTTTTGTTAAATAATACTGACCTTATTTAGCCTCTGGCAGGTCACTCTCCAAGCTGACCTAGGCAGAGTTTTCACAAAAACGTGTTGTCTTTAGTCTGGATTTTCCTCCTCTCCCAGCCTGCTTCAGGACAGTGGCAGGGGAGGGAATGTGTATGTTACATGGAGTCATGGCATGGAAACACACCCTTTGGTCCAACCAGTCCATGGTAAACATAATCCCAAACTAAACTAGTTCCAACTGCCCACTCCTGGCCCCCATCCATACAAATCTTTCCTATTCATGTACTTATCCAAATGTCCTCTAAACACTGTAATTGTGCCCACATCCACCGCTTCGTCAGGCAAACCACCCTCTGTGTAAAAAATGTGTCCCTCATGTCTTTTTTAAATCTCTCCTCTCACCTTAAAAATGTGCCCCCTATTCTTGAAATCCCCCATCCTAGGGAAGAGACAACTACCATTAACCCTGCCTGTACCCCTCATGATTTTATAAATTTCTATAACGTCACTTCTCAACCTCCTACACTCCAGTGGAAAAAAGTTCCAGCCTTTCTTTATAACTCACATCTTATGTGTGTATATGTTTGTGTGTAGTGAGGGAGTCTGTGTGCAAGTGTGTCTCTATGTGTGTTGTGCACTTTGTGGTGTATGCATTGTATAGTGTGTCTGTCTGTCTGTTTCTCCCTTTCTCTCTCTCTCTCTCTCTCAGGCCCACTGACCAACACCCACCCACAAGCACTGACACATCCAATTCACTACCACTCACTCACTGTCATCCAGCATTCCCATTCTCTCCCCCACTCCATCAACCCACATGCACCTATTTATTCACACCCACTCAATGATTCACACCCAATCATTCATTCATTCACACACAAATTCATTTAGTTTACTCAGTACAGGAGTGTGCTGATAAATATCAATAAAGGTCAGTACAGGGTGGCTGTACATAGTCCAACATCCCAGCAGTCCCACGCTATATTGCTGCTGCCACCTCCACCCATCCTAACCTCCAGGTCACATCCCATCCAATGGTGACTTGACTCCCATTCCGTACCCATCCCATCCCGAGCTGACAGGCAACTGTTATTCCCACCCCCAACTCCCTGTGCCAGTTTCTCCCTGTGATTGCCCCTATCCCACAAGCTCAGCACCCTGGCTTCAGACTGAGTCAAATAACCAGGTTGCCAAGCTCACCACTCCTCCAATCATAGACTTGTTTCCTGTATGTATGTTTGCTGCTGATAGGCTGATTAGTGAACCTATCCTATTAACCGGAAATGATAATGGAGAGAGAGAGAGAGGAGTAGCTCCACTTTCTATAACCTGAATAGTGCCTTGCTGGAGCATTTTGTGGACCACAGATCTCCTGTTGCATAACCCGAGTGAGGCAGTAATCTTCTTGTCTCCCTTTAACATAGGTGGGGCAATTTTCAGTTGTCTAGCTAGCAGGTGAGCTCAGAGCATGGATTGGCTCTGGGGCCTGGAATATTATGGCCATAACAGACACATGGCTGAGAGAAGGGCAGGACTGGCAGCTCAATGTTCCAAGATACAGAAGCTACAGGCATGACAGAAGTACAAATAAGTGAGGAGGGGGAGTTGCCCTTTTGATAAAGGAGGACATAACAACAGTACTTAGAGTGGATGTTCTTAAGGGGGTCATCAAATGAGGCCACAGGGTTAAAACTTAGAAACAAGAAGGGGTTACTTACTGTGTTGGGACAGTATTATAGACCCCCAAATAGCCAGGGGTACAAGGGGAGCAGATATGTAAAGAGATTACAGATACCTGTAGGAATAACAGAGTCGTATTGGTTGGAGATTTTAATTTCCCCCGTATTGACTCGGCCACCCAGCATGTAAAAGGCCTGTATGGGGTGGAATTTGTCATATGTGTCCAAGAAAATTTCCTAAGAAAACATACAGAGGGCCCAACTTGGCAGGGTGCAGCACTGGACCTCCTCTTAGAAAATGAAGTCGGACAAATGACTGAAGTGTCAGTCGGAAGCACTTTGGGTCCAGTGACTATAACTTTCTTAATTTTAATATAGTTATGAAAAAAGATAGGACAGGTTTTGGAGTAGATTTGTAGCTTGGGTTGTGGGTGTTGAGGTTGGTTGGCTCG
Source organism: Rhincodon typus (assembly GCF_021869965.1). Classification (NCBI taxonomy): domain Eukaryota; kingdom Metazoa; phylum Chordata; class Chondrichthyes; order Orectolobiformes; family Rhincodontidae; genus Rhincodon; species Rhincodon typus. The sequence continues at coordinate 68,321,263 of NC_063345.1, forward strand.
CCAAGCTGGTTTGTTGTTCCGCAGACGTTTCGTTACCATGCTGGGTAACATCATCAGTGCAGTGTCCGATGAAGCATCGGTGTGTATTCCCACCGGGTTTTTAAACTCTGGAGTCTGTTGAGCTTTCAGTTTTCCTTCGTAGTGGAGTGTATATGGGGTCGAGTTCTATGTGTTTATTGATGGTTTTCTTCGTGGAGTACCAGGCTTCTAGGAATTCCCGTGCCTGTCTCTGCTTAGCTTGTCCCAGTCGGGACAACACCAAAATCCTGGGACAAGCTAAGCAGAGACAGGCACGAGAATTCCTAGAAGCCTGGTACTCCACGAAGAAAGCCATCAGTAAACACACAGAACTCAAGCCCATATACACTCCACTACTAAGGAAACCCGGAAGTGAGGCAATCCAGCTCAACAGACTCCAGAGTTTAAAAACCAGGTGGGAAAACACACCGACGCTTCATTGGACACTGTACTGCTGTTGTTACCCAGCAGGGAAATGAAACATCTGCAGAACAACAAACCCGCTCGGCGAGCCAACAAACCTCAAAAGATAGGACAGGTCAACAGGTTAATGTGCTAAACTGGAGTGGTGCAGGATTTTTTAGACAGGATCTAGCAAAGGTCGATTGGGTGAGTCTGTTCGAAGAAAAAGGAACGACTGGCAAATGGGAGGCTTTTAAAAATGTGATATCAAGAGTCCAGGGACAGTATGTCCCTTTTAGGGTGAAGGGCAAAGCTGGCAGGTTTAGAGATCCCTTTCTGGTTCTAGTCAGGAAAAAGAAGAAGGCATACATTGGATTTAGGCTATCAAGCTCAAGTGAATCCCTTGAAGACTATAAAAAGTGTAGCAGCATGCTTAAGAGGGAAATCAGAAGAGTAAAAAGAAGGTATGAGATGGATTTGGCAGATAAGGTTAAAGATAATCCCAAGAGTTGCTATGGCTATATTAAGAGTAAAAGGGTGGCTAGGAAGAGAATAGGTCCCCTTAAAGATCAGCATGGCCATCTATGTGTGGAGCCACAGGAGATGGGGAAGAGGTTTAATGAATATTTTTCCTCCGTGTTTACTGAGGAGAGAATCATGGATGCTAAGGAAACAAGGGAAACAAGTGGGGATGGTTTGGACCACATACATATTGCCAGAGAGGAAGTGTTTGCAGCCTTAAAGCACAATAAGGTGGATAAATCCCCTTGGCCTGATCAAGTCCATCCATGGATATTGTGGGAGGCTAGGGAAGAAATTGTAGAGGCCCTTGCAGAGATTTTTTCTCTATCTTTAGCCACTGGTGAAGTTCCGGAAGACTGGAGGGTGGCTAATGTTCTTCCATTGTTTAAGAAAGGTAGTAAAGACAAGCCAGGGAACTACAGGCCTGTGAGCCTGACATTAGTGGTAGGCAAGCTATTGGAGAGGATACTGAGGGACAGGATCAATCAACATTTGGATAGTCAAGGTCTGATTAGGGATAGTCAGTATAGATTTGTGCGCAGGAGGTCATGTCTGACAAATCTTTTAGAGTTTTTCGAAGAGGTAAACAAGAGAATAGATTAGCGTAGGGCAGTGGATGTTGTCTATATGGACTTTAGTAAGGCCTTTGACATGGTCCCGCATGGCAGGCTCGTCATGGTTAGGTTTCATGGGATCCAGGGAGAGCTAACTAATTGGATTCAAAATTGGCTCGATGGTAGGAAGCAGAAGGTGATAGTTGAAAGTTGTTTCTTGGACTGGAGACCTATGACTAGTAGTGTGCCACAGGGGTCGGTGTTGGGACCTTTGTTATTTGTAATTTACATAAATGATCTGGATGTGAATCTACAAGGCATAATTAGTACGTTTGCAAATAAAACAAAATTAGGAGGTATCATTGTTAGTGAGAAAGGTTATCAAAAATTACAGCAGTTCTTGATCAGATGGGGAAGTGGGCTGAGGATTGGTAAATGCAATTCAATACAGATAAGTGTGAGGTGTTGCATTTTGGAAAGTCAAACAAAGGTAGGAGTTATACAGTAAATGGTAAGGTCCTGAGCAGTGTTGTGGAACTGAGGAGTACAAGTACATAGTTCATTGAAAGAGTTGTCACAGATAGTTAGGGCAGTGAAGAAGGCATTGAGCATGCTGGCCTTCATCGGTGGAGGCATTGAGTAGAGGAGTTGGGATGTTATGTTACAGTTGTATAAGTTGTTAGTGAGGCCACACTTGGAGTACTGTGTACAGTTTTGGTCACCCTGTTATAGGAAAGACATAGTTAAACTGGAAAGCGTGCAAAGAAGATTTATGAAGATGTTGCCAGTACTAGTAGGCCTGAGTTATAGGGAGAGGTTGGCCAGGATTGGACTTTATTCCTTGGAATGTAGGAGATTGAGGGGCGATCTTATTGAGGTATAAAATCACGAGGGGCATAGATAGGACGAATGCATCTACTCTTTTTCTCTCCAAGGATGGGGAATTGAAAACTAGAGGGCATAGGTTTAAGGTGAGAGGGAAAAGATTTAAGAAGGACCTGAGGGGCAACTTCTTCATGCAGAGAGTGGTGCGTATATGGAATGGGCTGCCAGAGAAAGTGGTTGAGGCAGGTACAATAGCAACATTTACAAGACATTTAGATAGGTACGTGGATGGGAAGTGTTTAAAGGGATATGGACCAAATGCAGGCAATTGGAACTAGCTGAGTGGGCACCATTGTCAGTATAACCAGTTTGGGCCAAACAGCCTGTTTTTATGTTGTATTACTCTATGACTCTATAATTCCACAGGCTGTTCACCTTACGAATTAGTGATTTAAGCTAAATTAAACTTGGGGATTTTCACTGATAATTGCGCAATGATCAGCACCATTCGTGACTCCTCAGATACTGAAGTAGTCCATGTCTAAATGCAGCAGGGCCTGGATGTTATCTAGATGTGTGCTTATGAGTGGCAAATAACATTCATGCCACACAAATGCCAAGCAATAACCATCACCAACAAGGAAGAATCTAACCATCGTGAGCTGGGTGTCAGTCACTTTCACAGTCCGATCTCCTTCGTCAGTAATTTACTTTAATTTATACCCTTTCCACATCTCCTTTTTCTTTTCACTACCATTAACAAGGCCTTTGCCTTTTAGATTGGGCTTCTATGCCATCTGCTTTCTTGGTCTTCCTCTGTCTGTCACCGGTATAAAAAAGAACCTACTTTCAAACTTGTTTCAGTTCTGTAAAAGAGATATACCGAATTTAAAACATTAGTCTGTATCTCTGTTCACAATTCATTCCAAATCTGATGAGTTCCTCTAGCTTTTGTGTTTGTTTGGGATGATTCTAAAACAAAAAACACAAAATCCGATCCTTACACTGAGGCCATAGCCAAAGTAACCCAGGAAGATGTCAATGAACACTTGGCATCAGATATCATAGAATCCCTACAGTGCAGAAGAGGCCATTCAACCTACCCCAAGTCCACATCAACCCTCTGAAAGGCATCCCACCCTGACCAAGTCCCCTACCCCTATCCCTTTATTTACCACGGCTAATCCGCTTAGCCTCCATATCCCTCGCCAGGTGCCCGTTCTGGTTTCCATGTTGAGAATTCTTGACGCTCTGCTTGTTCTACAAGATAGAAACTGAATATTACTGAGGAGATTTGCAGCATTAATGAATTATCTATCAAGCTATTATCTCCCTTAACAACTCATGGCTGTCTGTCAAAAGCAGACAAGTTGGATTGAGACACTCCCAATGTCTTCACTTAAGGTGGCATGGTAGCTTAGTGGTTAGCACTGCTGCTTCATGGTGCCAGTAACCTGAGTTCGATTCCACCCTTACGCTGCATGGAGTTTGCACATTCTCCCCAAGTCTGTGTGGGTTTTCTCCAGTTTCTTCCCACAATCCAGAAATATGTAGGTTAGATGATTTGGCCATGCTAAATTTCCCATAGTGTCTAGGGATGTGGAGGCTAGGTGGATTAGCCATGGGAAATATAGGGTAGGGGATTGGCCTGGGTGGGATGCTCTTTGGAGTGTCGGTGTAGACTTGATGGGGTGAATGGACTGCTTCCATGCTGTAAGGATTCCATGTTGAGATGGGCCTCACTAGATGCTTCATCCAATTCTGCCACAATCTCACCATAGCCCACATCACTCAGACCCCAGTATCCCTGTAGATTATTTCATTGAAGGAAACACAACACATGAATGTAATTGGATTTACCAGTGATCTGTTTCTTTCTTAGGTATGATATGGACTACTGTTTATTATTGTCTACATGGTCTTCAGTAAAGCCTTTGACAAGGTCTCTCATGATACAATAGGTGAAGTCACATGGTATCGGGGTGAGCTGGCAAGATAGGTATGAAACTGGTTCAGACGTAGGAAACAGAGGGTAGCAATGGAAGGATACTTTTCAGAATATGGGGCTGTGGCTAGTGGTGTTTCACGGGGATCAGTACTGGGACCACTGCTGTTCATGATCGACATAAATGATTTGGAAGCAAGTGTAGCTGGTCTAACTAGTACATTTACAGATGATACAAAGATTGGTGGAGTTGCAGACAGTGAAAATGTTTGTCAGAGGATACAGCAGGATATAGATCAGCTGGAGGCATGGGCAGAAAAATGGCAGATGGAATTTAATCCAGACAAATGTGTCATGATGTATGTTGGAAGGTCAAGTATAGGTGGAAGTTATACAGTGAACGGCAGAACCGTTAGGAGTATTGATATGCAGAGAGATCTGGGCGTACAGGTCCACAGATCACTGAAGGTGGCAGCGCAGGTAGATACGGTAATAAAAAAGGCCTATGGTATGCTTGCCTTCATTGGAAGGGACATTGAATATAAGGATAGACAAGTTATGCTCAGCTTTATAGAACTTTAGTTAGAATATTGCATACAGTTCTGTTTACCACACGATCAGAAGGATGTGGATGCTTAGGAGACGGTACACAAAAGTTTTACCAGAATGTTACCTAGTATGGGGATGAAGAAAGTTGGATAGACTGGATTTGTTTTCACTGGAATGCAGAAGGTCGAGAGGCAACCTGATAGAAGTTTCTAAGATTGTGAATGGCATGGATAGAGTGGAGAGTGTGAGGCTTTTTCCCAGGTTCAAGGGATCAATTACTGAGTGAAACAGGTTCAAGGTGTAAAAGGGAGAGTTTAAAAGAGAGAGAGAGCGATAGTGGGAACTGCCGATGCTGGAGTAATGTGATATACTGTATCCACTGTTCCCGATGTGGTCTCCTGTACATTGGGGAAACCAAGCGGAGGCTTGGAGACCGCTTTGTGGAACACCTACGCTCGGTTCCTGACAAATGACTACACCTCCCAGTCGCGAACCATTTCAACTTCCCCTCCCACTCCTTGGATGACATGTCCATCCTGGGCCTCCTCCAGTGCCACAACGATGCCACCCGAAAGTTGCAGGAACAGCACCTCATATTTCGCTTGGGAACCCTGCAGCCCAATGGTATCAATGTGGACTTCACAAGCTTCAAAATCTCCCCTCCCCCTACCGCATCGCAAAACCAGCTCAGTTCGTACCCACCTCCCTAACCTGTCCGTCCTTCCTCCCACCTATCCACTTCTCCCAACTCAAGCCCCAACCCCACCTCCTACCTACCAGCCTCATCCCACCTCCTTGACCTGTCCGTCCTCCCTGGACTGACCCATCCGCATCCTAACTCCCCACCTACACTCACCTTTACTGGCTCCATCCCCACCTCTTTGACCTGTCTGTCTCCTCTCCACCTATCTGCTCCTTTATCCATCTTCCATCCGCCTCCCCCTTTCTCTCTATTTATTTCAGATTCCCCTTCCCCTCCCCCATTTCTGAAGAAGGGTCCAGACCCGAAACGTCAGCTTTCCTGCTCCTCTGATGCTGCTTGGCCTGCTGTGTTCATCCAGCTCTACACCTTGTTATCTCAGTTTAAAAGAGATGTGTGAGGCAAGTTTTTCACACAAAGGGTGGTGAGTGCCTGGAACGCGCTGCCAGAGGAGGTGGTGGAAGCAGACACAATTGCAGCATTTAATAAGCCAATGGACGAATAGATGAATAGAAATGGAATAGAGGGATATGGATCCTGTAAGTGAAGGCAGTTTTAATGTGGAAGGGCAAAATGTATCAGCTCAGGCTTGGAGGGCCAAAGGGCCTGTTCCTGTGCTGTATTGTTCTTTAATAAAAACCAAAAGAACTGCGGATGCTGTAAATCAGGAACAAAAACAAAAGTTGCTGGAAAAGCTCAACAGGTCTGGCAGCATCTGTGAAGAAAAGTCAGAGTTCATGTTTTGGGTCCAGTGACCCTTCCTCAGAACTGATGGTAGCTAGGAAAATGTCAGTTTATATGGGAGGATAGATTGGGGGGGTGGGGGCGGGTACGGAGTAAACGATAGGTGGGGAAAGAGCCCAAAGAGAGAGGGAGGGGCATGAGGAGAGAGCAAGTGTCAGCACCTTCAGGGGAGAGACAGAGAGAGTCAGCACCTTCAGGGGTGAGGGAGGGAGAAAGAGAGAGAGAGTCAGCACCTTCAGTGGGGGAGAGAGAGACAGAGACAGCTCTTTTAGGGGAAAGGGAAGGTAGGGACCCGGAGATATCTTCTCTGGCAGGATGTAATTGATTCACTAAATGTGGGTGTTGTTGACTCAGCCAGCATTTAGTATCCATCAATAATTACCTGTTAGAGAATCTGATGCTACGTTCTACAGGTCAACTTCACAACAATACCATTAGACCATAAGATATAGGAGCAAAATTAGACCATTCAATCAATAGCATCGGATTGATATGTTTCTTAACCCCATTCTCCTGCCTTCTTCTCATAACCCTTGATCTCCTTTCTGCAGCAATAAGTTCCACAGATTCACCACCCTCTGGCTGAAGAAATTCCTCTTCATCCCAGTTCTAAAAGGTCATCCCTTCACTCTAAGGCTGTGCCCTCGAGTCCTAGTCTCTCTTACCAGTGGAAACATCTTTTCCGCATCCATTCTATCCAGGTCTCTCAGTATTCTGTAAATTTCAGTGAGATCTTCCTTCAACCTTCTAAGCTCTATTAAATACAGACCCAGAGTCCCCAGTTGCTCCTGATATGACAAGCTCTGTATCTCCGGGATCATTCTTGTGAACCTGCCCCTCCAACACCAGCACATCCTTCCTTTGATACAGGGCCCAGAACTGCTCACAATATTCCAAATGTAGTCTGACCAGGACCTTATACAGCCTCAGCAGTGCACCTCGGCTCTTGTATTCTAGGTCAGAAGTCACATGACACCAGGTTCTAGCCCAACAGGTTTATTTTAAATCACAAACTTTCAGAGCGCTGCTCCTTCGTCAGCCCTCTTGAAATGATTGCCAATATTGTATTTGCCTTCCAAACTGCTAACTGAACGCACGTGTTAACCTTGAGAGAATCCTAAGCTAGGACTCCCAAGTCCCTTTGTGCTTTCCAAAGCCTTTCCCCATTAGAAAATAGTCTGTGCCTCTATTATTCCTACCAAAGTGTGTAACCTCTCATTTTCCCACATTGTATTCCATCTGCAACTACTTTGCCCACTCTCCCAGCCTGTCCAAGTCCTTCTGCAGCATCCCTACATCTTCAGCACTATCTGTCCCTCCACCTATCTTTGTGTCATCTGCAAACTTAGCAGCAATGCCCTCAGTTCCTTCATCCGGATGAGAAAATTTCCTCATATAATGCTCCTGATCAGATATTTTCCTCAGCCATATATTCAAGCCATTTTTATCCATCCATCCTTTAGCATGAATGTGGACACCTACTGCTTTTGGAAATTCTAGTTTTGGTGAAGTCTCTGTCTTGAATACCACCATTAGTTTAAACATTGTCTCCTTGGATATATACAACAGCACAAAGAGTCTTTTTTTTTGGCCAGGTGTCTTCTCTAACGCAGTTTTCTTTTGCTCACTGTTTAGCTGGTTGGTATGCCATACATCATATAGGTTTCATCCTGGTCTCCAATACTGATCAATCCATTTGGTTATGAAATTCTGGAATGCAGTAAAGTTTCTGTGAGGGGATTCTGAAATTTTGTAATTTTTCTTAATAAATTGACTTTGAAATCTGCAATGCCAAGTTTTCTTGTTTTTTTCAGTATTAAGGCCTGGACAGATCCTCGTGAAACTGAGAATCCAATCTGCTGAAGAATTTCACTAACCTATTTTACAAATGTTTTCTATCTGTAGCCACATGCTAGACTTATCTCTTTAGAACAATTACTCTTACACATAGAAACATAGAAAATAGGTGCAAGAGAAGGCCATTTGGCCCTTCGAGTCTGCACCAATAGTCAATATGATGATGGCTGATCATGCAATCTTAGTGCCCCATTCCCGCTTTCTCTCCATACCCCTTGGTCCCTTTAGCTGCAAGGGCTACATCCAGCTCCCTCTTGAATGTATCTAATGAACTGGCCCCAACGGCTTCCTGTGGGAGAGAATTCCACAGATTCACAACTCTCTGAGTGAAGAAATTCTTCCTCATCTCAGTCGTGAATGGCTTACCCCTTACTTTTAGACTGTGCTTAAGAATGTCTTAGGCATGTGTCTATACCTCCAATTCTCAGCACTCTTCTGAAGTATCTTGAATTGCCTACAGAATTATTTGTGAGCTCTGCAATCTCAATGACTTTAACCTTGAACTGGGCCATATATCTGACATTCCTTCAAGATGTCATGTTGCCTCATTCGATGATGGGATTGCAGTCCGCACCAGTGGGTGGTAACTTTGACATTAAGTGTTGAAACATGCAAATAAGGAGCTGAACAGCTGCCTTTGAATGAGCAGAGGTGAGTTTAACTTCAGCAGCAAGCAGAAACAGTTTGCAATTTTTGGCCAAAAGTTTGGGGTCAACTTGTACATAAGGCTGACTATGACTTGATTACCTATGGAAATTTAAGTTATGTTCCCAACTGCTATGTGGGATTTGAACTCATCATTCCACAGTAATATAATCACTCCATTACTGTATCCCAGCATGTGAAGCACTGAGGTTCTCATGGATATCTACAGAATGCAGTGGCAAAAAAAACACAGAAAGAGGAGAGCTGAAAAAAAAAGTATGAAACTGTGACAAAGCTAAAAAAAGACACAGGAAGCAGAGATTTAGGAAGGAGGAGAAAGAGGAATTGCAAATACAGAGGAAGTGAACCAAAAAAAAAATCCAGCAGCAAGGAGAGAGGTGGAACTGAAAGAGAAGAAACATGAAAAATGGAGCAGGGCAAATGATGAACGTGGATCTTTGGGGGGGACAGTGTTATTCAATTAAAGACAGAAGGAGGCTGTTTCTCATGCAGACATCAGAGAGGCAGGTAGAGCTAACACATTAGATCAATGGACTCTTGTCAGAGCAGCAACAATCTGGCTTAATCATGAGTGGTCACATGCTTCAAGGCCTAGTCTGAGGTGACGAAACAGTGAAGCTTCTTTTGGGAGTTGGAAGCTCTTAGTTTAGAATGGGCATTCAAGAAGTCGGCTGTGGTCTGGGGTTAGATTTGTTTTGATCTTGTCTGTTAATTAAAGACAACATCGAATCCCAGGAGAAAAGTAAGTAAAAAATAGTAACATTTGTAAATTAATATTCTGGTCATGCTCGTCCCCTACTGTAGGAGTTAGACCAATATATCTCATTCATCAATTTTCCTGTTTTTTTTCAGGCGTCTGGGGATTAAACGTTGTGGCGCTTGCTCTGGGAGTGAGATATGGGACTGGATTTGGAGTTGGAGGTGGTACAGCCTGGTTGTAGAGGAGCAGCTCGGTCCAGAAATTAGAGGGAGACATGCAGTCTGAAGGTTAAAGTCCATTAGTCATGATAGGGAGGGTCAGGGGAATGGGATCTATGAGTTTTAAGACAGCCTCACAGGAGGCAGAGGCTGTGAGATTCCATCTTGAATTAGAGACTGTGGCGTTAGTGTCTGTGGGGTTCAGGCTGGGGTTTAGTATCTGTGGGACTCAGGCTGGGGTTTCGTGTCTGTGGGGCTCAGGCTGGGGTTTAGTGTTTGTGGGATTCAGGCTGGGGTTTAGTGTCTGTGGGGCTCAGGCTGGGGTTTAGTGTCTGTGGGATTCAGGCTGGGGTTTAGTGT
>NC_063345.1:68331332-68337684 GCF_021869965.1 Rhincodon typus
TGTGGGATTCAGGCTGGGGTTTAGTGTCTGTGGGATTCAGGCTGGGGATTAGTGTCTATGGGTTTGAGACTGGAGGTTAGTGTCTGTGAGATTCAGGCCCGGGAGTTGGTGTCTGTGGGGTTGAGACTGGGGGTTGGTGTCTGTGGCGTTGACACTGGGGATTTAGAAGCTAATATATCTTGGGAATATCATCAACAATTTTAGTCTTTTAGCCTATTCTATATAATGGGTAGGCAAGATTGTGGATTTGAGGGTATAGTCGAATCAGTCAAGATCTTAATGAATGGCAGAGTAAGCTCAAGGGGCTGAATGGCCTACTCCTGCTCCACATATCCGTAGAACAAAAGTGGGTCTCAGCAAGAGCAAAAAAAAACAAAGATAGAGTTCAAATTCTATAGCACTTTTCACATCATCTCTGGTGCTTCATAGCCAATAAAATACTTCTATTACCTTTATTGGAAAATAACCTCGCAAAATGTGTACAGGAAGATCCCATAGCTAGAAAGGAACTAATGTTAATCTGTTTAAAAATCTTAGTCAAGGGATAATTATGGGAGAACTCCCTGCTTTACTTTGGAAAAATGCTGAGGAATCATAAACATCCATTGGAGAGGCCATAGGGGGCCTTTGTTTAACAACTCATCCAAAGGCCAGGTCACCCTCACTATGACACCAGAAGGATCAGCTGAGATTGCATGCTATGGTTCTGGGGTGGAAACTGACCTACAAACCTCTGACTCAAGGCTGATACTGACTGAGCCACAGCTAAAAAAAGGCACACAGAGATTAGACAGGAAATGCCTCACTATATCTCAAAATGAACAAAGTCTGTACAGAACCAATTTGTGATATTGCATCCAAAGGGAACATAGGAATGTATAAATTAGGAACATGAATAGGCCATTCAGTCTTTCAAGCCTGCTCTGCCATTCAATGGGATCGTGGTTGATCTGAATGGGACCTTAACTCCACTTTCCTGTCCATACCCCCATAATCCCTGATTCCTTTGTCAATCAAAAATCTCTCTAACTCAGCCTTGACAAAATGCACTGACCTAATGGCTTTTGAGTAAGAGAATTGCACAGACAAATTAGACTCTGAGAGAAAACTATTCTCCTATTTCCATTTCAAGATTATAATTTTAATTTTGATTTACAAAAACACGGGAAACTCAGCAGGTCAGGTTGAACCTCTGTAGACAGAAAGAAAGTTAAAGTTTTGGTCCAATATGACTATTCTTTAGAAGTTCTCAAGACTATTTACATTTTACTTAAAATTTTAATCCTGTGGATGCTGGGGATCTGAAACAAAAACAGAAATTGCTGGCGAAACTGAGTATGTCTGGCAACGTTTCTTTATTTATTCATTCAAGGGATGAGGGTGTTGCTGGCTAGGCAGCATTTATTCCCCATCCCTAATTGCCCAGAGGGCAGTTAAGGGTAAACCACATTGCTGTGGGTCTGGAGTCACATGTAGGCCAGACCAGGTAAGGATGGCAGTTTCCTTCCCTAAAGGACATTAGTGAACCAGATGGGTTTTTCCTGACAATCAACAATGGATTCATGGTCATCATTAGATTCTTAATTCCAGATATTTATTGAATTCAAATTCTGCCATCAGCCGTGGCAGGATTCGTACCAGGATCCCCAGAACATTATCTGGGTCTCTGGATTAATAGGCCATCGCCTCCCACTTAAACAGAAAGCAGAGTTAAAGTTTCAAGTCCAGTTCTAAAGAAGGGTCTGTGAGAAAACAAATCTGGAATTAAGACTCTAATGATGACCCTGAAACCATAGCTGATTGTTGTAAAAACCCATCTGGTTCACTAATGTTCTTTAGGGGAGGAACTCTGCCATCCTTACCTGACTTCAGACCCACAGTGATGTGGGTGACTCTTAACTGACTCAGAACAACTAGAGATGGGCAATAAATGCCGGCCTAACCAGTGATACTCACAGCCCGTGAATGATTTTTTAATAAGGTGCTATGGTGCAGGAGGCCATTTGGCCCATTGCATCCATGCTAGCTTTTAAAATGAGCATGATTACCCAGTACCAATTTCCTGCATTTTCCCCATTATTCAAATAATCAGTCAATGCCCTCTTGAATACCTCAATTGAACCTGCCTCCATTACATTTCCAGGCAGTGCATTCCATACCTTAACTACTCACTGTGTGAAAAGTTATTTCTCACATCAAGCTGGCTCCATTTGCAAATCACTTTAAATCTGTGTTGTCTTGTTGTTGTTCCTTTACAAGCAGGAATAGTTTCACCCTACACACTGTATCCAGCCTGCTCATGATTTTGAAAACCTCTATCAAACCTCCTCTCAGCTGCCTTCTCTCCAGGGAGAACATTCTAACTTCTTCAATTTTTCCTCGTAACTTAAGTTTCTCATTCTGGAGCCAATCTTGTAAATTGCCTCTACATTCTCTACAATGCATTCAAATCTTTCTTCTAATGTGGCACCCAAAACTGTACACAATACTCCAGCTGAGGTCTGATATGTGTCTTATACATGGAAGTTCTTTCATACTTGTGCATATGTATTATATCACCTTAAATGTGGCAAAAAATGCCTGATACATCACATTATAAAGCAAAATTACACTGGACTGTGTGCTCCCAATGCAGGCAACAGGGCATAGCCAATAAAAATGACTGTTGTGATTCACCTGCACACACATCCATTCACAGTGCAACTGTTGTTAGGCAGGTATCCAAACTGGCCTTCACCAATGTGACAATTTCATTTATTAAAGTAGAGGGAATTCGGACAGTGTTACCACAGTAAGGTGTTCATTAAAATAAAAGCATAATTTACCCCACTCTTTCCTGCATACTCTGCTGTAACATGTATCAGCCTTATCCTTCTGCTGTCCTTGTGAACGCGTAGTTGTTGCTGGCAAGGTTGCAAACTACTTGCTAATGCAGTAAGTGCGATTTACCGAAAAGGTAGCTAGGATCACATAGTTTCAGATAATCCTGTCATTTTTGCAGTGAAGTCTCGCATCTAGATGTTGCGTCTTTACACACATGCACTTTTTGCACTCCACTTAGCATAGATGTAGCCAAATTAAGATGGTCAAATTGGACAGTGGGTCTAATAAAGGGTAATCAGGGCCAATGACCGAAGCCTTCATCAGGTAGATTTTAAGGTGTGACTTAAAGGTGCAAAGTAAGGTAGAGAGTCAGAAAGGTTTTGTGAATTAATGCCAAGGCAGCAGAAACCTGGGCTATCATTAAAATTGAGCATGTTCATGAGGCCAGAATTAGAGAAGTGCAGGTTTGCAGAATTAAAGGAAATTACAGAGGTCAGGACGGGCTAGTCCATGGAGAGATTTATAAACAGGGGTTAAAAGTTTTGAGATCGCCAGATCAGGGGCCAGTGAAACAAACACAGAGAATGCTGGAGAAACTCAGCAGGTCTGGCAGCATCTGTGGAGAGAGAAACAGAGTTAATGTTTTGAGTCTGGTGTGTCCTTCCTCCAGAACTAAAAGGTGTTGAAAAATAGTTTTTTTACAGGAGCCAGTGCAGGTCAGTGAGCAGAGGGCCAGAGGGTGAATCTATCAGGATCTTTTTGAAACGTGTCTGCCATGTTGTGGAACACAGTCAAAGGAGATTATCACACAAGTCCAAATTCAATCATTCAAATGTGTTAGCACCTCAGAATTCACATCCTTGTGCTATAATCCCTCAATGGGCATATGCAAACATTCCTACACCTTTACCAGTCCTTCTTTAATGTTTCAAGTAGATGATCTTATTGTTTCAATGGTGGATTGTATCATGTCAAATGTCAAACATTTGAGCTGCTTGAACTCATGATTTTCAATGTTGAGATAAGAATCCATTATTTAATCTGCAGTTCATTTTGTGAGTTTATCTGCATGGCAAGTAAATCCATAAATACAATGTTCCAATGGACTGAAGATTAACTGCCAAGATATTATGGAAATATTTAATGATGATGCAGCCTTGCAAACAGTGTTTGGCACCTGCCATTGTAAACAAAGGCTGAGTCACCCACCTGTGATTTCTTTCAAGCTTCTTTCATATTCCACACTCAACTATTGTGTGCTTGGCTCATTGCAACAATTGGAGTATTGTGCCAACAAATACCTGTGCCATGTGAACAGGATAGGGGTAAAAGCCATAGCCTGTCCTGTCCTTGCCACTTCAGCTCCCAGCAGCCATTGCAGCATGATTAACCTCCAAATGGGGCATGCACAGAATTAAGAATATGTTAATTTGCATTTCTGTAACAGCTTTCATGATCTCAGAAAACTCCAATGTGCTTCACAGCTGACAGGATAACTTTGGAAATGAAGTCACTGTTGTAATGTGAGAAATACATCTGATTTGCGTGAAGCAAGGTCCCATAATGGGCAATAGATAATTCAGGCCGACATCCCACTGTAATACTCAGGGAGGGCTGCACTTTTGTCAATACTACTGAGGGACTGTCTGCCCCCTCAAGGGGATAGACAAGACGCATAGTATTCTATTAGATGTACAACATCAGGGAACCATTCCAAAGGAGTCTGCTGGTATTCCTGTCCTTAGCCATGTGCTCGTTGTATAATTTTTTGCTTCTTTTCATCTGATATCATTCATTTCCTTAAGGAGATAAATGGTGACAAGTGTCTGAAAACAATAAGAATGCCAAGGTAGGAAAATTGTAACATCAGCCAATGCTGTGCTCAGAGGTCAAATACATACCAGGGCTTCTACAGAGTTCTGCATTCAACACTGTCATATTGTGCTAACCATACATGGTGAAATGACTCTGGCTCTTTAACACACTTTAATGCTTACACTGTGCAGAAATCACGACTCAAAAACAGGTTTTGCACAAAAATGTTAAAGCGTTAGTCACCTATAGACTCAACTATCCCATTGCTCAGCCTCTCACTATGTATTTTCCATAAAATTCAGCTCTTCCAAAACTCTGCTGCCCATTCCCTGCAAGACTCCTGTTTTCACTGCCCAATCTTGGCTCCGAGCCCAGAAATGACCCTCATTGAAAATTCTCTCCCTTCTGACCGAATCCCTCTCTGGTTTCACCCCTCACTCTGTAACCTCCATCATTCCTACTAATATTTGCCCCCCCTCTGGCTTTTCTCTCTTGTGTGTCTCCCATTCCCTCTGAGGTTGTGATGGCAGCTCTCATAGAATCCTTACAGTGTGGAAGCAGGCCATTCAGCCCATCCAGTTCACACCAACCCTCCAAAGAGCATCCCACTCAGAACCCCGAACACCCCATCCCTACAACCCTGCATTTACCATCACTAATCTACCTAGCCTGCACATCCCTGGATATTATGAGCAATTTAGCATGGCCATAACCTGCAAATCTTTGGATTGTGGGAGGAAACTGGAGCATCCAGAGGAAACCCACGCAGACGTGGGCAGAATGTGCAAACTCCGCACAGACAGTCGCCCAAGGATGGAATTGAACCTCGGTCCCTGGCGCTGTGAGGCAGCAGAGCTAACCATTGAGCCACTGTGCCACCCTCTCTTTAGTTTTATTATTTATATCTCTGTCTTCTCCTCAAAGACTCAAAGATTGTTGATCAAATTCCAAATATCACCTTTATCAGTTCAATATTTGTACTCAGATTCTCTCAAATCTCTGGGATGGGTATGTTTTCCAAGTTGAAGGCTGTAATTAAATGCAAGCAATTTTAATTGAATTCTCTGATAAATTGATTGGTGTATATTGATGTACATACAGCAAAGTGGAACTTTAATATTGAAGAAAATTAGAATTAGCAGATAACTGGAATTAAATGACAATAAAAGAAAATGTTCCCTCTTGTGAAAGGATCGAGAACGAAAGGGGGCACATTTAAAATAATTGGCAAAAGAAGCAAACGTGATTTGTGGATATATATTTTCACACGTGGGTGATGAGGATCATGAACATGCTGTCTGAGAGTGTGGTGGAGGCAGGTTCAATCGAGTCAGGGAATCAGCCTGTTTTCTGAAAATGAAGAATGTGCAGCGTTATCGAGGGAAGGCAGGAGAATGGTATGGAATGAATCGCTGATTGTGGAGAGGTATTGCAGATGTGGTGGGCTGAATGGCCTCCTTCTGGGCTGTAATAACTCTGAGATTCTGTAAAATCATTAAGTTTTGCTTTACAAGGAGTAGCAAGAATGGAAGCTGCTCTTTGTAACAGTTCACTAACTTCACTTCCTTGCTATCCCAACTATTCAAATTACAGAGATAGTAGGAACTGCAGATGCTGGAGAATCCGAGACAACAAGGTGCAGGGCTGGATGAACACAGCAGGCCAAGCAGCATCATAGGAGCAGAGAGGCTGACGTTTTGGGCCTAGACCCTTC
>NC_063345.1:68347684-68463266 GCF_021869965.1 Rhincodon typus
CTGATGCTGCTTGGCCTGCTGTGTTCATCCAGCTCTACACCTTGTTATCTCAGATTCTCCAGCGTCTGCAGTTCCTACTATCTCTGTAGTCTGGATAAGTTTGTCTAACTGTGCACAGAGGGTCCTGCTGCGAGAGTCATCAAATCAGTTTACATTGGAGGCATTAGCTTGTTATGAGAGTGATTCTGAATTTGTATTTACTTGGAAATTTACACCAGTGATTCTCTTTTTTTTTTGTTTTCTCAGCCCAATTACACAGATATTAAGAAATACTGCAACCAATGGAGAAACTATGGTGACATCAATGACTCGTGGGGGTCTGTGAAAACTATCATAGATTGGACAGCCAATCATCAGAGTCTCATTGCCCCAGTAGCAGGTCCTGGAGGCTGGAATGACCCTGATATGGTAGGTGTGTTCCTGACAGCATGACCCTGTCTGGTTGCTGGGTAGCAAGTCAGGACTTCAATGGATTCTGACCTTGTGCTCTTGTCCCTCAATCAGAGTGGGACTCAGATCTTTGTGTTTGGATCAAGTTCAGGCACACCCCTGCTATTAGGGTAGGATCCGGACTCTGTCTCATTTCTCTACCCATTATACCCAACTCAACCCTGAGTAAGACCAGTCCCCTTTCCTTGGTTGGCAGACAAATTCGGGATCCATGCCAACTCTTGCCGGGTGGACAATTTCTCTGGGTTTTAGGGTGTGACCACCCAGTGTTTGTTGTTTCAGTTGGTGATTGGTAACTTTGGGCTAAGCAGAGACCAGCAGATGACCCAGATGGCGCTCTGGGCTATCATGGCAGCTCCACTCCTGATGTCGAACGATCTGCGGAACATCGACGCAGACTCCAAGGCTTTACTTCAGAACCAATATGTCATTGCCATCAACCAGGATCCTCTGGGTGTTCAGGGCCAGCGAGTGAGCAAAGTGAGTAACTCATACCCACCCCTTTGAACTTTGTGCTGTGCTGAGACGTGTGTGGAAACTGAATCAAGGGACAGTATCAACTGTGATCAGTCACTCCTGGTTCAATATTCGGCCCACTCTTGGGATCACTATAAAACATATGCCTGGAAGAGGGAAGTGAGGTGTATGTGAGAGGAAGGGGAGAACATGAGTGCTGGAGATTTTTTTTTTATTCATTCATGGGATGTGGGCATCACTAGCTGGGCATTTATTGCCTGTGCCTAATCAACCAGAGAGTCAACCACATTGCTTTGGGTCTGGAGTCACATATAGGCTAGACTGGGCAAAGACAGTAGTTTCCTTCACTATAGTTGTGAACCAGATGGGTTTTCCTCAATGATCGACAATGGTTTCATGGTCACCATTGGAATCTTGATTCCAATTTATTTTCATTTGAATTCAAATTCTACTATCTGCCCTTGATATTTAGCAAACATACCACGAGGCCATCGCTGCCAAAGGAAATGGTTGTGTTGCACAGTGAGTGGATGAAAGCTGTGTGTTTAGGATAAAATAAATCCCAATGATAATCTGAGTTGATGAGGGGCTGGCTAATGGAACAGTTCTCTCTGTAAAAACAAAATTTCATTTCTAAAATATCATCAGCTGAGCCACCACTTGGAGATTCTGGGCCCCTTCTGTGTCTCTATATGACTGCTCAGTACGATGTGTGTGTGTGTGTGAGAGAGAGAGAGACAGAGATGGGAAGTACTTCAGCATTTAGACTATTTCATTGAGACAACAAGGTGCAGAGCTGGATGAACACAGCAGGCCAAGCAGCATCATAGGAGCAGGAAGGCTGACGTTTCGAGCCTAGACCCTTCATCAGAAATGGGGGAGGGGAAGGGGGTTCTGAAATAAATAGGGAGAGAGGGGGAGGCGGATAGAAGATGGATAGAAGAGAAGAAACAGACAGGTCAAAGAGACAGGGAGGGAGCCAGTAAAGGTGAGTGTAGGTGGGGAGGTAGGGAGGAGATAGGTCAGTCCAGGGAGAACGGACAGGTCAAGGCGGCGGGATGAGGTTAGTAAGTGGGAGATGGGGGTGCGGCTTGAGGTGGGAGGAGGGGATAGGTGGGAGGAAGAACAGGTTAGGGAGGCGGGGACGAGCTGGGCCGGTTTTGGGATGCGGTAGCGGGAGGGGAGATTTTGAAGCTTGTGAAATCCACATTGATACCATTGGGCTGTAGGGTTCCCAAGCAGAATATGAGTTGCTGTTCCTGCAACCTTCGGGTGGCATCGTTGTGGCACTGCAGGAGGCCCAGGATGGACATATCGTCTGAGGAATGGGAGGGGGAGTTGAAATGGTTCGCGACTGGGAGGTGCAGTTGATTATTGCGAACCCAGCGTAGGTGTTCTGCAAAGCGGTCCCCAAGCCAGCGCTTGGTTTCCCCAATGTAGAGGAGGCCACAACGGGTACAGCGGATGCAGTATACCACATTAGCAGATATGCAGGTGAACATCTGCTTGATGTGGAAAGTCTTCTTGGGGCCTGGGATGGGGGTGAGGGAGGAGGTGTGGGGTTGGTGTAGCACTTCCTGCGGTTGCAGGGAAAAGTGCCAGGTGTGGTGGGGCTCGAGGGGAGTGTGGAGCGGACAAGGGAGTCACGGAGAGAATGGTCCCTCCGGAAAGCAGATAAGGGTGGGGAGGGAAAAATGTCTTCGGTGGTAGGGTCGGATTGCAGATGGTGGAAGTGTCGGAGGATGATGCGTTGGATCCGGAGGTTGGTGGGGTGGTACGTGAGGATGAGGGGGATTCTTTTTTTGGTTGTTATTGCGGGGATGGGGGGGGAGGAATGGGGGTGGGGGGGAGACGGGGGGGGGTGTCTCGGCCAGCGGGGGGGGGGGGAAGTTGCAGTCCTTGAAAAACGAGGACATCTGAGATGTACGGGAGTGGAATGCCTCATCCTGGGAGCAGATGCGGCGGAGGCGAAGGAATTGGGAATAGGGGATGGCATTTTTGCAGTTACGGGAGTGGAATGCAAGGACATCTCAGATGTCCTCGTTTTTCAAGGACCGCAACGTCCCCCCCCGCCAGTGGTCGAGAACACCCTCCACAGTGTCTCCCGCAATTCATCCCTCACACCCCGTCCCCACAGTAACAACCAGAAAAGAATCCCCCTCGTCCTCATGTACCACCCCACCAACCTCCGGATCCAAGGCATCATCCTCTGACACTTCCACCATCTGCAATCCGACCCTACCACCAAAGACATTTTTCCCTCCCCACCCTTATCTGCTTTCCGGAGGGACCACTCTCTCCGTGACTCCCTTGTCCGTTCCACACTCCCCTCGAGCCCCACCACACCCGGCACTTTTCCCTGCAGCCGCAGGAAGTGCTACACCTGCCCCCACACCTCCTCCCTCATCCCCATCCCAGGCCCCAAGAAGACTTTCCACATCAAGCAGATGTTCACCTGCACATCTGCTAGTGTGGTATACTTCATCTGCTGTACCCATTGTGGCCTCCTCTACATCGGGGAAACCAAGCGGAGGCTTGGGGACTGCTTTGCAGAACACCTACGCTCGGTTCGCAATAAACAACTGCACCTCCCAGTCGCGAACCATTTCAACTCTCCCTCCCATTCCTCAGACGACATGTCCATCCTGGGCCTCCTGCAGTGCCACAACGATGCCACCCGAAGGTTGCAGGTACAGCAACTCATATTCCGTTTGGGAACCCTACAGCCCAATGGTATCAATGTGGATTTCACAAGCTTCAAAATCTCCCCTCCCCCTACCGCATCCCAAAACCAGCCCAGCTCGTCCCCGCCTCCCTAACCTGTTCTTCCTACGACCTCAAGCCGCACCCCCATCTCCTACCTACTAACCTCATCCTGCCCCCTTGACCTGTCCGTCCTCCCTGGACTGACCTATCTCCTCCTTCCCTCCCCACCTACACTCACCTTTACTGGCTCCATCCCCGCCTCTTTGACCTGTCTGTTTCCTCTTCAACTATCTTCTTCTCTATCCATCTTCTATCCGCCTCCCCCTCTCTCCCTATTTATTTCAGAACCCCCTTCCCCTCCCCCATTTCTGATGAAGGGTCTAGGCCTGAAACGTCAGCCTTCCTGCTCCTATGATGCTGCTTGGCCTGCTGTGTTCATCCAGCTTTGCACCTTGTTGTCTCAGATTCTCCAGCATCTGCAGTTCCTACTATCTCTCGACTATTTCATTGTTTCTTTGTCCCCTCAGTTGCGTAACTTTGAGCTGTGGTCTCGGCCCCTGGCAGACGGAGGATTTGCATACGCCACTATCAATCGGGCTGAGATTGGGGGCCCACAGAAGTTTTCCATCGTTGTTTTTAGCCTAGACTCTGGCAAGGCCTGCCAAAAGGAGTGCCTCGTCACACAGATCCTGCCAGCTTTCCAGTTCCGGGGTATCCACGTCCTGACCTCGGTGCTCGAGTTCTGGGTCAATCCTACTGGCACTGTCCTGTTCACTGTCTACCCTCACAACACAGGTTCCTCGGGCAATGTGGAACAACAATTCAGGCTGTGAGCTGTGTTTTGTGGAATCTTAATTCATCGCCCTGCTGCTGCTACTGGTTCTCAGAACTGTTTCAAAGACTTTGTCAAGTGCATCAGAGCAGATCAATTTAAATGTAATTCCACTAGCACACAGGTTTTTTTCTTTTCCCCATATTCCCTCATCCCACACAAGCTTTCCTGATTGCAACCCATACCCCTGTGAAACCGAATTTTCATCAACACCTTCCCCCTATTCCACTAGCTCCTCCTGAATACTTGGGTCTCTCATCCTTGTTGTGCACCTTGCACATGTGAGAAATAAACTGAAGCACTTGTTGCTGTTCTCTGGACAGCCCCTCTGGAGCATGGGGGTGGAGGAGCAGTGGTGTTTGATCCGAGAACGGGTTTGAGAACGTCACTTTACCAGACTGTGCCTTTCTAATGGTCTAGCTATGTAGACAGCCCAGAAATCAAACACTGCACAGTAAATAACTACTTGAGAGTCATGAAACTTCTTCAGTTAAGTCCTGAAACTGGATATCTCTCTAGAATCCATTTACTGATGCCCACCAAGTCATCATTCCTCCAATCGATGAGCAAGAATACACGTGAACAGTTCATACACTGAATGGTCTCCTGTGTCACTTGTATGTCATTTCTATTTTGTAGAATCGGAATCAAATAGGAGAAGTGTGCCCATGACAGCTACTATCACTCCACCCTTATCTGCTTTCCGGAGGGACTACTCTCTCCGTGACTCCCTTGTCCAATTCTGGGTTATGGCAACTGCTCAGAATCAGCTCTAGTAACTCAGGTCTCTGCTGCTGCCTCAATTTGTGGGCAGCTATTAAGTGATTTGGATGATTTTGGACAATCTATAGTTTTACTAGATAAGATTTATTTTCTCAAATGTCATTTGATAATTTAAATATGAATAGCTGGCTCTTATAACAGGAATTTTTAATCTGCTTTATTAAATTATACAATCTCTACTCTTGCCTGGACTTAGGTTTATTTTCTGAATACTACCTCCTTTTACAAGGCAGCAGGAAAATAAAGACCAACTAAAGCAGTTTGAGAGATGCTGGATTCTCAGAATGTGGGTTAAGAGACCGCATACCATTTTCATCTCGGTCTAGCAGATTAAATTACTGAAATTCTATAGCGTTCTCCTGTTTATGAACAAGTGCCTCATTGGTAATACACACATCTTTCAGTCAGGTTGTGGATTTGAGCACAATCTAGACTGATCGTTTAGTAGAGGTCTCAATTTGAATTGGTACCAGATACTAACACAACACACCCTGTTTTTCCCCACTCACCCTCATCCTGTGCTCTGCTTCAAGTCACCCACTGGCAGCCTCCACAGCTCAGCATTCCTCTTTCTTTTCAGCCACAGTTGAGTCCCACTATCTCTCAACTTAGCAAGCGAGACACAAAGTATTTTCAATGTCATGTGGTTAAAGTAACTAAACTGGCCTTTGCGACATCAAAACAGGCCTCTAATCAAAACGGCACATGACCACCACTTTGGAGGTTGAAGTTGTGTATACATTGGTGGCTGTGGAATAAGTCCAATGCACTTGTGCAACTGTTCCTGCTGCTGCTTCCATCAGCAGGAGATTAATTTTTGTGTTCTTCACATTACAGGGGCAAAACTAAGTAACTGACTGACTGTGAAGGTGTGATAGGCAGTGTAGAGATGCAACCTCCTTACTCAAACACAAAGGAAGAAACCCAAAGAATGTTGACCGGAAATGGGACATCCATGGACAGACTGGCTTGCCTCTATAACCTAAATGCTGGAGAAGTTGATTATTTGACTCCATATGCTGTTTACTGGACTTGTGATCTGACTATTTCTACAAATCAACTGGAACATTGCACAAGACAGGTCAGTTTGCCATAACATCTTTCTCTTCCAGGGATAATATGATGCATCTGCTTCATTGCAGTTGACTGGATCCCTTCTGACACTGCTCTGGCAAGTTGACAGACAGCACCAGTATGGGGCAGCTGGTCACAAATGCCACTTCAGCTGCATCTCTGCCCCAAACAAGTCTGCAACCAGATTCCTCCAACTGTATTAATACAGTCATACACTAAGCAAGGAGATGATAATGCTCTTCTTCACAAACTACTTCCCCGTTTTATCCACACTGCAGCCTAGTGATTATCCTCCACAGAGAACAGGGCTCAGCTCAAGCCTGTTCAATGAGACGCTAGCTGGTTTGCTACCAAACTTCATATGTCCACCTTCACTCCATATACCTTAAAAAGTTTTGAATAACAAAAGATCAACCTGATTTAGAATTAACAACTGGTTATCGACAGCATCAAACCTCTCATGCTGTGTATATATGAACCCTGGTCTCAGACTCCCAACCAGCTCAAAGTTTCTATCAATTCTATCTGCTTCCATTAATACTATACCATATTTTGAAAATGTATCATTCCTCAACATTCTAAATTCCCAAGAACACAATCTTAGTTTGTGCAGTCTTTACTTGTAATTTGACCTTTGGATGCAGACTATCATTCCATACTGCACTTCCCCCATGGTCACAGCTCCCCCTCTTTGTATCCCATTTCTGGTCTAATTAAGGTTCTAGCTAAAAATAAGTTTCTACTCCCTCACATTCTCATTCTGCAAAAGCCAACATTCCACTCACTTCTGATTAGTGGCTGTTCCTATTCATGGCATTTTCATGGTCTATGTATCTAGCCCTCAAGTCTCTGGTGCTCCTGTTTCTCTCCTTTCACCATTTAAAAAGTCCATAATCCTCAACGCTTTTCAAGGATCCAAAGTGAGTAACCTCAATTTGCCAACTTGTTAGTTTTGCCTGTTACTCTACTTCAATTATTACGCTTCCATCTACACTACAGGCCCTAACTCAGATCCTTGAAGAACACGATTAATCACATTCTGCCAATTGCAGTACCTGCCCATTATCCCTGCTTCAGCAGACGTGACCTGTGCTTTTACAAATCCATACTGCCTCTCTGACAAGTTGGACATTTCCAAGGTGTTCAGTCATGCCTTTTAATATCCAATAGATGTTAAATGAACTGGTTTATCTTAAAACTGCAAGTCTAAAGAGACATTTGTTTCTGCACACAGTCACCTGGGTAAATACTGCCAGCCTCCCTAGGGATAATGACACAAGGATCCTCTGAGAATATCAGCACCCTCGCAGATGCCCCTAACTCTGAACTAGAGTAAGAAGGGAAGATGACAGTCACCAACAATAACTTTTAGTTACTTTTATTGTGAATTTGTACTCCAAAGAACACAAAGACTGCAGCTTAGAACTGGATGACTTGGCCCTGGAAAAAAAGTAGAGAACAAAGGTTAGCAAACATCTTACTATCTAGTAAACAGCAATCCTGTCAGTATTCACACTAGTCAGCATTTTCCTAATGTCACGTCTTTATCTGAGGATTACTGCCTTTTTGGGGGGCTGCTACAAAACTGGAGCATCACATTTGACTTCCTACTTGTATAATTAAAGCACCTGTTATAAGCATTAAGCGAACACTTCCAGGACAGCTTCAGCACACAGCAAAACAGAACAGTACAGTACAGGCCCTTCGGCCCATGATATTGTGCTGACCTATTCTCCTACTCTAAGATCAAAACTAACCTACAAAGCCTTCATTTTACTATCATCCATGTGCTTATCAAAGAGTCGCTTAAATGTCTCTAATGTAGCAAGTACAGAGTATAACTCTATCTACTCAAACTGTAAGCAAAGCTGTCTCACACTCCCAAAAACCCCCACAACAATCGGCACCCTCTTGCTGCGTAGGTGTTTCAGATCTGATCTTGATAGTCCCCACCCTCAGTGGTGAAACACAGCTTACAACACTACATCAAAGTCTTGAACCAGAATTATAAAGGTACACATAACCTTTGGGAAGCTACATTATTAAACATGAAGGAGTTTAGCCAAATCACTGCACCTTCAGCAGAATGTTACCAAGTGCCTGATGCCCTCTACCCAATCCATAGAAGGACTCAGGCACACTTACCTTCCTCTTCTTGTCTCCTCCCAGCTCAAAGTGCTTGCATCTCTTGATAGCCAGCATTCTCTTTGATCGACAGTTAGGCTCCACACATTCCAGTCTCAGCACAATCTTCTTTGTGGTCTTAGCCTGTAATCACAAGGGCTACAAATTACTATGCAAAACTTAGCTGCTCTCAACACCCCTAACAATAAGGTCACAACACCATGTACACATATACATTGTGGAACTTCAACACCCTGAACCAAATTTAAACAACATGAAGAAAGGAAATACAGTTCCACATTATAGGAGAAATGTGACACCACTGGAGAGGGTGCAGAGAAGATTTACTAGGATGCTGCCTGGGTTGTAGAGTTCAGTTATGAAGAAAGATTAGACAGACTACGGCTGATTTCCTTAGAGTAGAGGAAATTGACCTCTGTGACTTTACAACCAGCAAAATGTATTGTGGATTAAGATGGGCCAGCATCACAATAATCTTAACAGAAACTGTGAGGTAGACAAAGTTATTTTGGAACAGCATAATTAATGGATGCAAAAACCACCTTTTAAATATTGTGTTTTTCAAAATTCTGGACTGAAGTAAGAAAGAACTGTTTTTAAAAAAACAAGGATAATGGCGTATTTTGAAAGTGTGTACCCATGGCAGGTTTGTGAACACAGATGCCTGAACAAGCAGTAACCGACGTTTAAGAGGTTGGAAACAAACTGGAGCCGAGTGGTTGTGTATAGATACAAATTTAGTTGGTAGAAAGATGTCGATTGATAACTGGTCACGAGTCCACTGACCAATGAGAAAGACTTTTGTCTACTAATGACCGTGTGATCAGTTCTCAGGTAACTGAATAGTTTGGGGCTGGGAATAAGATACAGGTAAGTGATCTGATCTTCATCAACTTTCTGTTCTCTGCAGTCAAAGCCCACTTTAAAATTGAATAAAATCAGTTCATGTATTTTTCAGCAGTTGCTATAACTTGTCATTTCTAACCGATAAGCCAGAGACCTTTTACAAGTGAAGAAGCCACTCTGTGCCTCTTGCAGACCAATAAAAGTATTGGGAAAAGAAAATAGAAGGGCAAGTAGAAACCTCCTGATTAGCAAGAACAACCTTAACAGATCTTGTGAATAAAGACTGCTGCTTTTTCAGTTTTCCTCCATTCATGTCTTTCTTCCTTGACCAACAACTATATGCATAAAGGGGGGATTTATAAGGGAATTAGCGTTTTAAATTTTGCAAGATATATGTTGACAGTTTATAACTGTACGTTACTTAGAAACAGCAAATCTTGTAAAGTACAGAAACCTGGTCTGTTCTACCTAGCAACCAGGGTCTGAAAATCAGACAGATTGGGGAATCTGCATACTTATTTTAGAATCATTAACTTACGACAACTCTGCGGATGGAGGGTTCCTGCGTACTGTCCCACTGAGTTGTGATACTGAGGTGGTACCACAGTGAGGTGCTAGTCACTGGACTAGCAATCCAGAAACCCAGGCCAATGTTTTGAAGACACGGGTTTGTATCCCAAGATTGCAGATGGTGAAATGTGAATTCAATAAAATCTAGAATTAAAAGCTAGCCTAATGGTGAACATTCAACCATTGTTGAACGTCATAAAAACCCACCTGGTTCACCAATGACCTTTAGGGAAGTAAATCTACCATCCTTACCTGGTCTGACACACACGTGACTCCAGTCCCTGGATGAATTTAAAACAACTGGAGCCAGTAAAAGGTGAGCACAGGATCAAGTCCACAAAAAATGACTGATCCAAAATTCCTCACATCCACTCTTCTGCCTTTTGTTCATCCGATCCCCTCTTGACCAAGAAACTCAAGTCTAGCCTTAAATATACCCAAGGACTCAGCGTCCAGCTCTGTGGCAAGGAGTTCCAAAGATACTCAATCCTCAGGGTAAATTTCTCCTTACCTCAGTATTAAATTTGAACCGTTTATTCTAAGACTTTAGCCTTTTGTTCTATTCTCCCAAAAGGGGAAACATTCTCTCAGCATTTATCCTATCAGGCCCCTTAAGAATCCTAAATGCTTCAACGAGACCACTCATTCTTCCAAACTCCAATAAGTAAAGTTCTAATCTGTTTAACCTTTGCTCATAAGACAATGCATCCATACCATGGATCATCCTAGTGAATTTTCTCTGAACTGCCTCCAATGAAACAGTATCCTTCAATAAAGGGGAGCAAAACTGCTCACAGTACTCCAGATGTGATTTCACCAGTATCTTGCATAGTTACAGTAAGACTTCTCTACTCTTGATACTCCAAATCCCTTGAATTAAGGGCACACATTTCAACAGCCTTCCGGATTACCTACTGCATCGCTGTGCTAGCTGACTGTGTTTCGTACACAAGTATTCCCCCAGTCCCCTGGTGTTGTAGCTTTCCTCCATTAAAATAATACATTTTTTGTTCTCTCTTCCAAAACGAACTTCACATTTTCCCACATAATCCATATGTCAGCTTTTTACCCATTTACTTAACCATATCAATATCACACTGTAAACTGCTTGTATCCGTCTCGCAGTTTGTCTTTCCATTTATTTTTGCGTTGTTTGCAATTTGGCTACAATCAGCACTGATACCTGTGGAACCCCACTGGTTACAGGTTACCAACCTGTTTCTGGCTTATTAGGCAGTTCTCTATCCACAACAATATACTACCTCTAAAACTGTAGATCAGCAGTGATAACCCTTTCTGCTGACAATCGATGTTGACTCACAAAGAATGGACACATATGACAGACACAAACTGTTCATTCAAGGAGGCACGGTTTCAAGACTGGAGAATGGAAGATGATGCCAAAGTCTCAAATGCAGAAGTCACTGCATGTCACCTATGGGCTAATGCAGCAGCAAATAAAAACACAGGGAAAATCTAAGGGAGTTGCAGCCAGTAGGAAACACTGCCACACATAACAGAAACCTAATCTGCGCATGCAGCTTTGAGTCAACATGTTAATAGTTCACATCTGAGTTTACAAACACTGTCCACCCTCCAAACAGTCCCTTTTCTGCAGACCAGGTCTGCTGACTAATGTGGAACAGAAATACTGAGTATTAGGGGTCCCTTTAAAACTTGTGTTAACTCAGCATTCCAAATTTGGTATTTCCAGTGTTGCATGAGATTTCATCTAACTGTGTCACATTAATAACTAGTCTTCTGTAACAAATCACTATATCAAAACAGAAAGAGGTCATAAGAATTGTCAAAGTCCAGACTCATGTCAAAGATTTATCAGGTGTCATCATCCCTATCATCAATGTAGTCTACCAGAAATGTGTGTGTTTTTGGTCCCAGAAGGAATGAAAAATAACCTTCAGATAGAGATGGGGAAAGGCACAATGTCATCTGATGTCACAGCCATTAGCCAAGAGTGGTTAGGCAGGTGACTGACACTGCATTGAGGACCAGTCCCAAAATAAGGAATATTAGCAGGGACAGGAAGGGGCAAGAAGTCATACCACCTCCTTGAGGGAAGGCCTTGTGTTCCCTCACATCAGCCCAAGGAAAGAGCAAAGTGTTGGTACCAAGACCACCAGAGATTGCTAGAGAAGGACTTAGGACCACTAAGACATGGGAGAGCGTGACTCTACTCCTCCATTCTACAGAATAGCTCTGGGTTCACTAAAGTGTTCTCATCTGTCACAGGTTTTAAATTTCCTTTCTCTGACAATTAAATAATATACCATATTTAAACTGCTGCTTCTCAAAAAAGCTATCACAAAATTGCAATAAATTGTCTATTTTAGGTAACCGTGATCACAAATGCCCTCAAATCAACAAAGTAAGGTCCGAGCCAGCAGAGAATGTAACGGGGGAGCAAAGCAGATAAGCCTTGGGCCTAGCAAGAAAAGGCTTCATCAAAGGGGTATATTTAAAGCTTTCAACTAAAATATACTCTGCTAACTGGCAACCAGGAAAACTGAAGCAATGACTAACTACAAGTGAATGTGGAATGTCCAGCTTAAGGGTGCGGGAGTTCAGGAGCTACTATATGGGAAAAATGTAGTGGAGGCTAATGTAATGACACTATATCCCCACATTATGATTGCACAAGTTAACATACACGTCTTTCCCCAGTATATTGTAACCCAATATCCATGTATATGGCCAGTTTAAATCTAACAGCCCTTCATGAACACACACCAACCATACCATAACAGAGGACTAACTGCACACTGAAACCTGGTATAGAATATAATCTGAATTGTAACAAGTGAGCATGTCCACCATGGCAAAATACCAACTCAAGATCACAGAGCAGACTGCAAAAGTAAAACATACTCACCAAACCATTTGAAGACTTATTAAGAACATCAGGCCCTTAGGAAACCCTAACCAGTCTAACAAGAAAAGAAAATCTTTTCTCTTGCACCTTTTAAGTCTTCAGGCCGCACTACAGCACTTCAAAATCAACGAAGCCTTCAAATGGAGTTACTGCCGAATACAGGAGCTGGTGTAGGTGGAATATGTTTCAACAAAGCTGGTTAAAGTGATGTGTTTGAAGAATGAATATTGGTCAGGACTGGTAAGGAGCTGAGACCCCTCTGCTGTGAACAATCAGGGTATCTTGTACATCCAGCCAAGAGTGTAAACAAGGGGGGTCCCAGTGTAACATAAATGTTACCTGACAGTGCAACACTAAAATGATAAGTCCAAACAACCCACTCTTACCTTTTTTCGAAATATAGGCTTTGTCTGTCCACCATAACCACTCTGCTTCCTGTCGTAACGCCTCTTACCTGCAAGAAGATATGTCATTAGCTCCTGTCTGAACACAATACTCAGCTAATTCCACATTCTTTAAAATAGAAGAACACGGAGACATTGCCGTAGTGTCATGATATTCCAACAAATCTAATGCCAGATCATGCAAAGTTTCAACACAAATCAATTCCCATTCACTGAGCAGTCTGTCCACATACCAAAGAGGCTTGTACAACTCCTAGAGACTAGTCTGCAACATAAAACTCTTTCTTGTCTGCAAACTCTAGAGTAGACAGCAAGGGTTCCACCATGCTAGCCAGCCATTCTCTGGGTGATCACAGACACTATTTGTCGTTCAATATTTCCGATAAGAGCAGAAAGTGGAAAAAGTCAGCATTTGTTAAGTTAACAGAGTTAACAATGTGACATACCAGATTTGAAACATTAACTTTGTTTCTCTCTCTGTAGATTTGCCAGATCTTCTCCAGCACTGTTTTTATTTTTTATTTCCAGTATTGCTTTTATTCTGCACAAGAATCCTGACATCACAGAACTGTTACGGTGCAGACGGCCATTCAGCCCAAATGTCTATATCTGCTTTTCACACAATTTAATTCTGGTACCAATCTCCTGCTTTTTCCTGTGACCCCGCAAATGGGTAATTATTTAAGTGGGAACAATGCCTTTTTGATTGCCTCAACTGAACTCTCAGCTGCATTTTCAGGTAGTACATTCCACACCTTAACCACTGAATTGGGAAAACATTTGTTTAACCAAAACACTTTAAAACTGTGACAACAAGGTGTAGAGCTGGATGAACACAGCAGGCCAAGCAGCATCAGAGGAGCAGGAAGGCTGACGTTTCAGACAATATGACAGTAATTAAATCATTCCATTTACGAGAGAAGTTACTTCCTGACCACTGTCCAGATATTTTCAGCATTTTGAAAAGTTCATCAAATCGCCCTCAGCTTTCTCTTCTCCAAAGAAAACAGTCCAATCTTCATCCAAATAAAATAAAAAACTGTGGAGGTGGAAAACCTGAAATAAAAACAGAAATTGCTAGAGAAACTCAGCAGGTCTAGTAGCATCTGTGTAAAGAAAACACAGTTACTATTTTGAGTCCAGTGACTCTTCTTCAGAATTGATGGTAGCCAAGAAAAGGTGACATATATGCTGAAGACAGAGGGTGAGGTGGGGGAGAAGTACACAATAGGCAGAGATGGAACCCAGAGGAAGAGAAAAACAGGCAGACAAAAACATGGATAACAATAAGCTAAGGAGAAAGAAAAGCTGATAATATGGGCCACAAGTAGGTGTAGTGAGAGACAGTAGGCACTGCAGATGCTGGAGAATCTGAGATAACAAGGTGTAGAGCTGGATGAACACAGCAGGCCAAGCAGCATCAGAGGAGCAGGAAGGCTGACGTTTCGGGCCTAGACCCTTCTTCAGAAGAAGGGTTTTCTTAAGGGACTAGGCCCGAAACGTCAGCCTTCCTGCTCCTCTGATGCTGCTTGGCCTGCTGTGTTCATCCAGCTCCACACCTTGTTATCACAAGTAGGTGTAAATCAGTTGTCTGTGCTGAAAGCAGCTCATGTCATTAGAATCTGGGATGTCAGGGTGGGTAAAGGAGGTGCTCAAGCCCTAAAATTATTGAACTCTGTATTAAGCCATGCAGGCTGTAGGCTTCTCAAGTGGAAAATCAGATGCTGTTCTACAAGCTTGTACTGAACTTCACTTCAGCAATGCAGCAGACCCAAGACAGAAATGTTGACCAGGGAACGTGAGGCGTGTTAAAGCGGCAGACAACCCAAAACACAGAGTCATTTTTGGTGACAGAACGCAGATGTTCCACAAAGCAGTCGGCCACTCCGCACTTCATCTCCTCATTGTAGAGAAGACCACCGTGTGAGCAGCGAATACAGCAGACTAGATTGAGTTCAGCACAGGTAAGTACAACTGCTTCATCTGGAAAGTTCTGCAGCCTTGGATAGTGAGGACAGAGGAAGTAAACAGGCAAGTGTTACAGCTTCTGCTATTGCATGGGAAGGTGTCATGAGAGTGTGGGGAGATGTTTGGAGTGAACCAGGTGTCCCAAAGGGAACGTTCCCCATGAAATGCTGCAAAGGGAGTGGAAGGGAACATGCATCTGGTGGTGGCATCCCACTGGAGGTGGTGGTGATTTGTTACAATCAGTTCTGAAGATGGCTTACTGGATCCAAAATCTTAACTCTGCTTTTTCTCCATAGATGCTGCCAGACCTGCTGAGTTTCTACAGCCATTTCATTTTTGCCTCAAACTTCTCTAATTTTTTCTTGCAACTGAAGTGTCTCATCATGGAACTATTCTCAAATCTTCTGCACCATCTCCAATACGCTCTCATCCTTCTTACAGTGTGGCAACCAGAACTACACGTAATACTCCAGCTGAGATCTAGCCAGTGCCTTACAGAAATTCATGATAACCTCCCTGTTTCTGTACTCTTTTACCCTATGTATGTAGCCTAGAACACCACGTACTTTATTAACAGCCCTGCGACCTTTAATGGCTTATGTACATATACATCCAGGTCTTTCTGCTCTTGCGCTCTTTGGAAGAGGACATTTGTTTTATATAGTTTCTCAATTGTACCTAAATGCATCACCTTGCTTCTCCACGGTGAACTTCATTTGCCACCTATCTGGCCATATCCAGCATCATTCCCACCAGTGACCTACCCTGTGCATACAAGGAATCCTTTCCTTTCTTGTACTGGGTAACCTTATGTGGCTGGTGCCTGCGACATTTCTTGCAGTACGTCCTCCGGGTCTTTGGTACGTTGACCTGCAGAGGAACGGGGTGAAGAAAACAACATGGGGTTCTGATTAAGATCAGACTAAATTCTTACCAATGTAAAATTACATCAAGCTCTGAAACCATGCATCTCAAGCTTACTCAAGGTATTTGAGGTGATTTGCAACTCAACACTCAGGCCCTACTGAACAGGAAGATGATGTTAATCTAGATTAGCACAGTCTTCCTCCATGAAAGTGATTCTTTGGAGACCCAGGCCCAACAGCTCCTTTTGCTAGCCCTGGTTCCTATGATGATGGACCAGACATAATGGAAAACTGTTGTGTGCCAACAGAGTAGCTTGTCTGAAAAGTGGTTGGCCACTAGCCTATGATTCAGATCCAAGAACGTAGGCTTGAATGGACATGGCTTCAATGGACAGGTTTAACCGTGTGCCTGCACTCTTTGAGACCAAAATTATAATAACCCATTGGGCACACATCATTTTCCCCCTTTCGCTGGCTCACCTGACCAAAACTCCCCTAACGGTGCCAGAGTTCTAAACTCACATTTTATTCTATCTATCTTGACCAATGCTCTGTCTTAGCTCATTTAGTACAAAAGACCCACCTTCCACTCTTTCCTATTCATACTAAACTACTGAATGTTCCATTTCCCTCCCTGGCCTCCATAATAGTGGTACTTTAACAGTTCTCTCTCTCTCCTTCAGTACTTACCTCTGGTCTCCAGAACTATCGTGACCTTGCTCAGAAGAAATACAAAAACCCTTTCCTCAAGTTTTAAAGTGCCTTCAAAGCCCATTTCCACCGTTACCGCAATTCCATGTTTAAATTTCTCCAATCTAGGTCTTGCCTTCTCGTGGCAATAGACATTTTAAAATCACCGATGACATGCTTATGACTGTGACAAAATTAAACTAGCCTCCTGATTCTTAAGTAAAGGGGCACCAATTTAAGGCTGAGATGAACAGGAATTTCTTTATTCAGAGCAATGGAATGTCCATGGAACTGCTGGCCAGAGAGCTGTGGGGGCAGAATCCTTCAGTATATTTAAGTATGAGATAGATAGATCATTAGGGGAAAAAGCGGGAAAGTGGAAGTGAGGAGTGTCAGATCAGCCATGATCCTATTGAATGGTGCAGCAGGCTCACGGAGCCAACAGCCTACCCCTGTTCCTATCTCTAATGGCCTTATAGTCATTCACCCTCCTTAGCCTGCTCTGCCATTTAAAAAATCAGGGCTGATCTGTGACTGCCATCTGCCGGTTTCAATCTTATGAATGCAATCACCTTCCAATCGCGGTTCTTCCCACTCTGATATTGCCACCCATGTTTGTATTTGTATCGCTACATGCTGCGCCTCAGGCAAACTGCCTGAGCACCAACCTTGGTGGTGCAGGTTGGAATGGCCTCCTTACTACAGCTTCTTCCCCACTGTTATCAGACTTTTGAACACACCTCTCAAACGCTAATGAGATAACAAGGTGTAGAGCTGGATGAACACAGCAGGTCAAGCAGCATCAGAGGAGCAGGAAAGCTGATGTTTCGGGCCTAGACCCCAGTGATGCTGCTTGGCCTGCTGTGTTCATCCAGCTCTATAACTTATTATCTCAGATTCTCCAGCATCTGCAGTTCCTACTATCTCTCAAAGCGCTAATGTTGGATCACTCTCTCTGTACCTTCCGTGTCTGTAACAGACTGTATTCTGTTCTGCTATCTGATGCACTTTTTAAAAAATTAATTAATAGGATGAGAGCATTGCTGGCTAGGCCTTGCCCATCCCTAATTGCCCAGAGGGCAGTTCAGAGTCCACCATATTTCTGTGGGTCTGGAGTCACATGTAGGCCAGACCAGGTAAGGATGGCAGTTTCCTTCCCTAAAGGACAATACTGAACCAGACAGTTTGTCCAACAATCGACAATGGTCATGACTTTATATGATATGATGTGCCTGTACAGCACGCAATACAGTTTTCACTGCATCTTGGTAAATGTGACAACAATAAATCAAATCAAATCTCAGTAAATTCCATTTAACTCTAGTGTACCCATACTCCTCTAATTCTGGCCACTCGAGCATCTTTGTCTGTTAACTGTCCCAGCACCAGCTACCATATCTTCAGCTGCTTCTGTCCAGTATCGAGAATCCTACAAAAATCTCCTATCTTACATGCCTCTCGGAAAGCTGCTTGTTTGAACGCTGCTCCAATACCTCTTGAAATAACGCAGTGTCACAGTGCGTTTGATAACACTACCACTTTGGTGGGGGCTGATTCTGGCCAGGGCGCTACATTAATGCAAGTAGTAGTTGTTGTTACAGCCCTCTCTCGTGGGGACTTGCTAAAGAGCAGCTCTCTTGGCACCTCCTGGCTGCTGTCGAATCGCCCTCCACCCGGGGTAGCCCTCCCCCTAAACACCATCCGACTGCAATCCCGGGGTGCTCCTTCGCAGGGATTCTGGCCCCAGATACGATCCCGCGCTGTTGACCGCTCCGCCCGGCTCGGATCTCCCAGCGCCTGGCTTGTCACACACGGGAGGCGAGCTAGGGGTGCTGGATCAATCGCTGCGGAAGGCGGATGGAGGCTGATTGCCCCTAGGCCACAGGCTCTATCTACCCTTTCACTCACCATCTTGTCGCCTCAGCCCCAAGCAGAGAGAGAGAGGGCGTGCTGACGTCACCGCGCAGCCCTTATAGAAGGCCATGCATCCTGGGATACTGGAGGACCCAAGCAATGTGCGTTGGGAGGACTTCAGTATTGAGGGCAGTCAACGGACCCAATAAGGACTTGATGTGGATTTGAGAGTAACTGAAAGATGGGGTGAACGGAATAATAATGAGTGCTGGAGATTACGCAGACTGACAGTTCAGATACTAATGCCAACCATAGAATTTTATAGTAGGGAAGGAGGCAATTCAACCCATCGTGCCTATACTGGTTCCTGAAAGAAATACCCAACTAGTCCCATGCGTCAGTCTTCACTCCATAGCCATCTAAATTCATCACTTTCAAATATATATCCAGCTCTCTTTTGAAACCTCATGTGGAATCTACCTGCATCATTCTCCAAATCCTAACAACCCTTTATGAAGTTTCTCCTCATGTCACTCGTGGGTCTCTTGCTGACAATCTTGAAATTGTGACCTCCCCGCCCCGCCTAGTTTTCAACTGGTGCAAACAGAATATCCTTTGCCCTGTCAAAATTGTTCATCATTTTGAACACCTCAATAAAGTCACCTCTTAATCTTCTCTACTCCAACGATAATAGGCCCAATTTCTAGAACCTTTCTGTGTATCTAAATGCCCTCATTAATGGTACCATTCTAGTAAATCTCATTTGCACTCTCTCAAAGGCTTTAACATCTCTCCTTAAATAACATACCCAGAACTGAACACAATACTCCAGATGTGGTCTGACCAATGATTTGTAGAGATGTAGCATCACTTCCTTGCTTTTATACTCTATAGCTCTCTTTATAAACCCAATGATCCTTATATAAGCCTTCTTATCAACTCTTTCCACTCGCCTGGCCACCGTCAGAGAATTATGCTGTGAACGCTGAGGTCTCTCTGCTCCTATACTCCCTCAAAGTTGTACCATTAAACCTGTATTATCTCTCTATGTTTCTTCTACCAAAATGCATTGCTTCGCATTTCTCTGCATTGAAATTCGTCTGCCAGGAGTCTGCTCATTTGATCAATTTGTCAATGTCCCTCTGAAGTCGCTCAGCATCATTTTCACAATTCATCATTCTGCCTAGCTTAGTATCATTTGCAAATGTAGAGATTTTGTCCTCAACGTCCATCTCTAAATTGTTTATATAAACCGGCAAAGCAAGGGCAGCAATGCCAATCCCTGTGGAACACCGTTTTCAACTCATCTCCAATCTGAGAAATGCCCATCTATACTATTGCTCTATTTCCTAACTTTTAGCCAACTTCTACTCCATGCTGCCAAGACCTATCAATACCAAACACTTCCAATTTGCTAACCAATCTGCCAAGTGGCACATCAAATGCTTTCTGAACATTCAAATATATAACATGCACAGCACTTTACTCATCCAATGCCTGTGTCACCTCATCAAAGAACTCAATTAAATTTGTCAGTCATGACCTGTCCTTGACATGACCAGTCATGACCCAGCCCTATTGACTGTCTGCTATCAATTTATTCTTCTCTAAGTTTATATTTACTGTATCTCATATTATGGCTTCCATCAGTTTTCCCACTATTGGCATAAAGCTGACAGGTCTGTGGTTTCCTGGGTTAACCGTTGCCCTTTCTTAAACAACAGTGTCACAGTTGCAATCCTGCAGTCCCCCGGGACTAATCCTGTGTTCAGAGGACCCTGGAAAATTTCTGTCAACGGGTCCACAATTTGTTCCTTTACCTCTCTCAGCAATTCAGGATGCAACCCACCTGGGCCTGGCCACCATTCTACCTGGAGTGCTGCTAGCCTTTTTAGCACCTCTTCTTTATCTATTACTATACTCCTCAGCTACTCAACACCCACATTCTCAACCAGGCAATTGTCTCATGCATCAAGCAAGGAATTCTTAAAAATTTGGTATTAAAAGGGGACGTGTCTTTTTTTGTCTTCTAACATTTCCTGAATCTAGAATGACTGTTAGTTAATAAACCCGATTATTTACCTCTGACTGTTGGCTTACTTAATTCTCTGCCAAAGCAGGAACTATATTAGTGCCCCACTTGAGGGAAAGGACACCTGAAAATGTCCAGCCAGTATGGGATCTATGAGTAAGAGTGTCTTGGTATCTGACCTTTATTTAATACTAGTCAGAGAGCTGTGTCTGGATGCTTTGGACCAGAGTCTCTTTGTATAAAAGTCCCCAGAATTCTCAGGCCCTTCTCCAGCCCCGAGATCTTTTAAACACCACCATGTAGTATAGCCAAATCCACTTGCATGCCTTACACTCCATCTCTAGCATAAGTTTTGGGATTGTACACTCCAACACCCTGCAATTCATACATTCACATCAACATGAACTGTGGCAAGGTCCAGACTCAATAAAAAAGCATGGTGCACTAACAGACTTAGCTGTCCAGCCCAGTAACAGGTACAGGTCCAACTGATGGGTGCAGGGGCAGTCCCAAAGTGGGTGTGGAGGAAAAGGGACTGTTATAAATGTTGGATCCTCAGAATACTTTCACAAGATCATTAGTGGAACTGAAACTGAGTGAGAATTAATTAATTGTAAGCTGACCGGTTCGCATACAACTGGAAAAACACAGCTGGTCAGACAGCACCCAGAGAGCACGGAAGTGAACGTTTCAGCCCAAAATGTTCACTTCCCTGCTCACCAAATGCTGTCTGACCTGCTGTGCTTTTCCAGCTCCACATTTGTTGACTCTAACTTCCAGCATCTGCAGTCCTTATTGTCTCCAGATTTGCATGGAAACAATGAACAGCAAGGCAGAAGGTGGAACATTGAGGAAGCTGCCAGAAAAGCACGTACAATCCTGGATTTTTCTTAATACGGCTGTTGAGTCTAAAAACCATGGCAGATATGCTAAACGTGTATTGACTCAGCTCAGGTTGTGTCCAAATATTGACACAGTAGCTGGGGACAGAATGACAAGACATGATGAAAGTGAGGAAGGAAATTGACTCGGAGGTATGAAGAGTCAGGGACAAACGTAATGTCGAGGAACTGTAGAATCAATGATGCAGTAACATATTGATAAGGCATAGAAACATAGAAAATAGGAGCAAGAGTAGGCCATTTGGCCTTTCGAGCCTGTTCACAATTCATTATGATCATTCTTGATCATCCAACTCAGTATCCTGTTCCTGATTTCTCCCCATACCCTTGATGGTTCTAGCCCTGCGAACTATAACCAAGTCTTAAGACATTCATTGTTTTGGCCTTAACTGCTTTTCTGACTGAGAATTCCACAGGTTCTCCATTTCTCATTTTAGAAACCATCCTGAACTCACTGAAAATGTTCTTCCTATTTTTCTGGAATGCTCAGTGAATCTTTGATGAGTTTCATTCTTCTCTGTCTATTCTAGACCCACTGCAGTGTTTTGTCAAACCCTTTACAAGCTGACGGAACAATACCTCATTTCCCACTTAGGGTACTTACGGCCTCCAGGAGTCAATGTTGAGATCAAAAACTTAGGTCTGTGAACGCTGTCCAAAAATGTGAATACCCCTTCCCTATGTCATGTTTGTATGTGTTATCTCTCAGTCAAGCTGATGTATTTTCTCTATTAATATTTACTATTAACCTATGTCACTCCTCTATTCAGATTTGTGCTCTTTTTGTCTTTGCTATGGGCTTTTCGCCACCTGTTCCATTTACTCCACCCGCTTTGTCGATGGCACAAAACCCAATAACCTTCCAGCTCCTTTCAGTTCTGAGGAAGAATCTGGGTCTCAAAACATTAACTTTGTATCTCTCTCCACAGATGCTGCCAGACCTGCTGAGTTTCTTCAATAATTTCTGTTATGATTTATGATGAATTTCAATAGTTAATCAATTATGGTGATGCTCAATCCTGGTCAACGTACCTGTTCTTAGTTGCAGTCACCACCTCCATTTGTTTCTCTCCCTGTTGTCTGAGCACTTTGCATTGTCCTACAGCCCTGACTTTGCTTGTCCTACAGCCCCAACTTAACCCCTCTATGGGTAACTTTGCATTGCCTATGAATGTCTCTGAATGATCTATATACATGGGTGTAATTAAAATGCAAGTTATCATTTAAATAGCACTTTCAGAATAGCATAACGTCCCAAAGAGCTTTACAACCATGGAAGTATTTTAAAGTGTAATCATTGTTGTAACATAGTAAATGCAGTATTGTGTACACAGCAAGCTCCCACAAACAGTGGTGTGACAATGATGAGATATTTTGTTTTAATGATGTTTTATGAGGGATAAATTGAAGATATCACCTCTGCTGGGTTCAACTGGATCTATCCTTCACTGTCATTGTTGTTTCATGCTGCTCTTCACTCACTCTCAAAGATATCTACTGCACTCTTGATACAGTATCTTCAGGCATCATGATCAAATCCTGGACTTCACACTACAATGGTCAATGTAGCACAGAGAATGACTTCCTCAGGATCGTGTAAAACATTTGCCTACGGTCCCTCAGTTCTAAATACCAGTTGTCTGCTCTCTGTTCAATGCAGTCTTGGAGAAGCTTTGCAGGAGGATGTTCTTAATGCTAGTGATGTTGGCTGTTTCAAGGATTTTCAATGTCTGTGATGCAACCCTCTAATGGATCTTGAGGATACTGTGGAGGCTGTTCTGATGGAAGTGCTCCGAAATGTGTACATGACATTGTTATAGGACCCATTACTATGTGTCATAAGAAGAGTGTTGAGGACTATCTTTGTACACTTTGAGCTTGGTCTGAGCTCTGAGGCTGTGGTTCCTCCACACCCATTAATAGAGTTAACAGATAGTTTTAGAAATGTCCTTGCCCATGTGGTATCAAACACTCCCCAAATAGGTAAAATGCTTGACGGCTTCCAGCTTGGTTCCCTTGATGACAATGCTTGGTGGTCTATATTTTTCAGTATTCTTTAAACTGAGTTTTACTCCAAAGGGTTGTGCTGCCTTGGAAAACAGGTCTGGCTGCCTTATGCCGGGAGAGCACTGTCATAAGTCATAGAGTTATAAGTCATAGAGTTGTACAGCACGGAAACAAACGCTTCATTTCGATTCATCCACGCTGACCAGATATCTCAATTTAATCTGGTCCCATTTGCCAGCATTTGGCCCATATCCCTCTAAGCCCTTCCTATTCATATACCCATCGAGTATGTTGTTGTTTAAATGTTGTTGTTGTACCAGTCTCCACCAGTTCCTCTGACAGCTCATTCCATATATGCACCACCCTCTGCATGAAAAAGTTACCTCTTAGGTTCCTTTTAAATCTTTTCCCTCTCACCTTAAACCTATGCCCTCTAGTTTTGGACTCCCCTAACGTGGGAAAAAGACCTTGGCTATTCACCATATCCATGCCCCTCATGATTTTATAAATCTCTATCAGGTCACCCCTCAGCCTCTGATACTCCAGGGAAAATAGCCCCAGACTATTCAG
Source organism: Rhincodon typus (assembly GCF_021869965.1). Lineage (NCBI taxonomy): Eukaryota > Metazoa > Chordata > Chondrichthyes > Orectolobiformes > Rhincodontidae > Rhincodon > Rhincodon typus. The sequence continues at coordinate 68,371,751 of NC_063345.1, forward strand.
CCTCTCCCTGTAGATCAAGTCCTCGTTGTGATTTTGGCTGTTTCGAGGATCTCAATGTCTGTGATGCGATCTTGTAAGTAGATCTTAAGGATACTGTGGAAGCTGTGCTGGTGGAAGTGCTCCGAAACATGTACATGACATTGTTACAGAACCCATTACTCAGGAAGGGTGGCGAAAGCTACAGATTTGCACACTTTGAGTTTAATCTATGCTCTGAGGCTGTAGTTGCTCCCCACACTCATTCATAGAGTTGACTGATTGTCTTAGATTTGTCATTGAAGGGTAACCTTATAGAAGTTTATAAAATCATGAGGGGCATGGATGGGGTGAATAGCCAAGGTCTTTCTCCCAGGATAGGGGTGTCCAAAGCTAGAGGGCATAGGTTTAAAGTGAGAGGGAAAAAATTTAGAAGGGACCTAAGGGGCAACTTTTTCATGTAGAAGGTGGTGTGTGTACGGAATGAGCTGCCAGAGGAAATGGTAGAGGCTGGTACAATAACAACAGTCTTGAAAATATTTTCTGCACCTTTTCAAGTTTAAAAATATTTTTCCTATAGCAGGAGACCAGAACTGAATACAGTATTAAACAAAAGGAGGCTCACAGGTGAGTTTTTCCTTGATGAAGCATTGTGTTGGAGAGGCCTCCAGAAAGTGCACATAAAAACTTTCCTTAAAGTCTTCCATTGCCTGCTGTTGCATCACACTGAATAAAGTGGTGGATGAGATGGGGACTAGCACACACCACTGTTTCATATCATTAGAGATTGGGACAAGATCCGAGAGATCGCTATTGGTCTTGATTTGTCCTTACCGACTTTCAGGAAGCTATTTCATATGGTGTTAGAAATTGAGGTCCCTTAAGAATTAAATTTTCTGAGTATTTACTGCGTAGCATGAGATTTTATTTAACAGCTATTACAGCAGTAATTAACTTTTCAAAATTCCAGCATGGGAAAACAAAAGGAAAAAATTACGAGAAACATAGATATGATGATGTGCATTGATCTTGCATCAACAGTTTATCAGATGCCAAATGTACATTATTATCAGTACGTTTTTTCAAAAATAAGAATATTTTGCTCTTCGAAGAAATGGAAACTAACCTTCAAATGGACAAGGGGACAACAGCCATAAGTCATGAGTACTGGTCCCAAGGTCAAGAGGGTGCAGACAATTGATTAACACAGAGAAAATAACCTTCCCCTACAACTATGATCAATTAATAAATAAGTAAACAATAAATTTTTGATGACGACCTGGCTCAGGACCGATGGACTCTCTTTAAGCTATATCTTTCTAATTTCTCTTATTCTTAAAACTATTCAAAATGGTGCCAGACCATGGTGGCAGTGGAAAAGCCTTTCACTGTATTTTACTGTTTCTCGCACTGTAAAATATATGTGACAATAAAATAATTCATTCATTCCTCACTGGTCAGTCCTCAGAGAGCTGTCTTTTCCAAATCGAGGGTAGACAACAGGATGCTGCCCAATCACTTTAACTAGACTGATACATTCTGTGCTAACAATCTGTTTGTCCTCTGATATTACTGAACCATTGCCAATGATAAAGGTTATATACTTTTGTATATTGGCCAGGAACCTGGGTGGACATCCAGGTTTTTCAAGGATTTTTCAAAGTCCATCTCTGATTACAGTGTCAGATACCTTTGTGTGATCTACAAAAGTGATACACAATCCCTCGTCTGGCTCATGACAATTTTCTTATCGGTGTCAAGTGCAAATTCCACGACTGCAGTGCTTCAGTTTATTCTGATATGGAACTGGCTCGTTGAAAGGCTTTCTTCCGTAATGGGAGGCTCTCACCAATTCAAACATATTCTAGCCAGGAACTTCCCAGCAACAGAAAAGAGGGTGATTCCACAGTAGTTGAAGCAATTTGGCTTTTCCCCTTTGTATTCATGTGAGATGATAACAGCGTCATGAAGATGCTGCGGGATCCTGCCTCACTTCTAGTAGGTCACGAAAATCTCATGGACCTTGGTATATAGAGTAGGGCTACCATACTTCGAGCTTCAGGTGGAATCCCATCGGTGCTCCTAAGGGGTTTTGCTAGTCCTTACACAGATTTTTGTGGGAACTGGTTTAAAATCAAGGATTGCTGGGGGATTGTTGCATGTTTTGAAAGCAATAACTTGAGACACATTGTGTTGGGCAGCATGGTGGCTTAGTGGTTAGCACTGCTGCCTTACAGCGTCAGCAACCCAGATTCGATTCCACCCTCAGGTGATTGTCTGTGTGGAGTTTGCACATTCTCCCCGTGTCTGTGTAGGTTTCCTCCGGGTGCTCCGGTTTCCACCCACAGTCCAAAAATGTGCAGGTTAGGTGAATTGGCCATGTTAAATTGCCCATTGTGTCCAAGGATGTGTAGATTAGGTGGGTTACAGGGGGATGGGTCTGGGTGGCATGCACTGAGGTTTGGTGTGGACTTGTTAGGCCAAAGGGCCTGTTTCCACACTGTAGGGATTCTATGATTGTAAACACTGAACCACATAGCCTCTGGATCTAGCAGTAATTGAAGTGTAGTTTGAGATAAATTGGGATTGAAGGTACTATACAAATAGTGTTTGGTTGGCAACAATAAATTGATTGGTCTGTGGATAATTGGTGAGAATCTGGAATGCACTGCCTCAGAAGGTTGTGGAGGCTGGAAACCTTTAAAACAAATTTGGATCAGGACTTGAGATATCATAATATTCAGAGCTTTGGGTCAAGTGCGGGAAATTAGGATTAGTACACTTTTCGTGGTAGTTTTGTCAGTACAGACTTGATGGGCTGAAGGGCCTTTTCTGCGCCGTATGAATCTATCTGTGACTAGTGACTAGTTATCAATGACAACAACTGCTTGCCAACAACTATTTGATTGGATCTCTAGTTGCTGAAAAAGATACAGAGAAAGGCTTTCAGGTCTTCACCAGCTCAGGAGCTCCCTCTGTTCTCTGAAATAAAATTAAGCCTGGAGCATTTGCTGTTCACTGTGGCTTTCAATTAATAAGTCAGAGACCTTTTATAAGTATGGACAAGCCACTGTACTTCCTGCAAATGGTGAAAGCATCTGGAGAAGGAAGACTGAGAAGCAATGTTCTGACCTGCATAAGAAACAAAAGATTTTTTTTCAGTTGAATCTTTTCTGTTATCAGGGATCACTGAACTACCTTCCCAGTCCTTCACTCTATATTTTTTTCTGTCTCAGTCTGTCAGTGTGTGAGTGTAAGGGGGAGTTAATAGAGGGTTTGGAATATTAATTAGTAGAGTTATGTGCTGACAGCTTATAATGATTACCTGTACCCAGAATTTAATTATCTGCAATAAATAATATTTTTTGTTCAGTACAGAAACCTGATGCATGCTTTCTGTTAACCTGAGTCTGAAAATTAGGTAAATTGGGGAACTTTGTGAAGTTTTTAAAGATCTTTAACTTTTATGATGACTCCAGGAATAATGGGTGTTAATTTCCAGCACACTGAATCAGTGAGTCATGACAAGTGATTTAAGAATGAGAGATCACAAGTAGAAGAAAGACCAAAACGGAAGGTCTAAACTCAGAAGGCTGGAGTCAATAAGGGATGATCGTGCAAGGCAGGATCTTGAGACAAATCTAATAAATCTAGAGGGAGTGTCAATGTAACAGTACAAACATTCCGGCTGGTGACAATGGTTGCAATCTGAAATTGTTGAACTCAAAAGAAGTCTGAAGGACTATTAGGCACCAAATTTAGAATGAAGTGTTGTTCCTTAAGCTTATGTGGAACTTCATTAGTATAATATAGGTGATCAAGGACAGGGAGGTCACTGACATTAAAATAACAAGAATCAGATTAGTTTGAAGCTTAATTGTGCACTGAATAGACATGTTCCACTTCTCCAAACTGTCGCAGGTAAGCCACTCACTCTGGACTCGATTTTGGTACTCACATTTCTGGATTAGGTTCTGACCCTAAACTTCTGACCTGGACGTTATGAGGTTGGAACAACCAGCTGCTGCTATAATGCTAGCTTCTAATTCACAGGTAGTGTTACCAGATTCTCAATGAAGAGATGTTAAACTTGTTCCTGCCTTCTGAACCCACAATCACCACTTCATAGTCATAGCATTATACAGCATAGAAACAGGCCCTTCGGCCCACCATGTCCAGGTCATCCAAAAAATACCAAACTACACTAATCTCAGATACATTCACTTGATCCATAGCCTTATACATTCTAGCATTTTAAATGCTCGTCTGGATGGTTTTTAAATATTGTGAGTGTATCTGTCTCCACCACCCTACCAGGCAACATGTTCCATATTCACCAAAAAATAAAGCAAAGAACTGCGGATGCTGGAGATCTGAAATATAAACACATTGTACGTCTAGCAGCATCTGTGGGAAGAAAGCAGACTTAACATTTCAAGTTTGGTGACCCATTTGGAAAATTGTTAGCAGTTCAGACAAAGTAATATTTATGCTGAAGATGAGGTTAGGAATGGAGGGATGGGGAGATGGAAGGGCAGAGGTGAGCAGATAGATGGATATGGAGCCCAGAGAGACAGAGAGAGAGAGAAAGAGATGTGAAAGGGTAGGTAAACAAGAAGGTTATGGATAGCAGGCCTGGACAGAAGAAAAGCTGAATAAGTGAAATAAGACCTAAGAGGAGGAGAGAATAGGTGAACTGTACTGACAGTATACCATATAATGTGACAATAGGCCGAGGAGTACATGGGAATGAGTGACGGTGCTAAAAGCAACCAATGTCACAATAGGTCTGATGTGAGGTGGGTAAAATACATGGAAGGATGGAATCAGACTCTAAAGTTATTGAACTCAATATTGTGTCATAGAGGCTGCAGGATCCCCAAGTGGAAAACGAGATGTTGTTCTTCAAGCTTGCACTGAGGCTTGCTGGAACACTGCAGCAGGCCTGTGACAGAAATGTTGGCATGGGAACACGGTGATGTGTTGATGTGGCAGGCAACTGGAAGCTCAGGATCATTCTTACGGACAGAGCGTAGGTGTCCTGCAAAGTGGTCACTCAGCCTACATTTTATCCTCCCAATGAAGAGGAGAAACATTGTGAGCAGTGAATGCAGGAGACTAGATTGAATGAAGTCCAGGTAAATCGCTGCTTTACTTGGAAGGTGTGTCTGGGACCTTGGATAGTGAGGAAGGAAGAAGTAAATGGGCATGTGTTACACCTTCTGCGGTTGCATGGGAAGGTGCCATTGGGATGTGAGGAGATACTGGGAGTTGAGGAAGAGTTGACCAGAATGTCAGGGAGGGTACGGTCCCTGTGGAAGGCTGACAAGGGAATGTGTCTGGTCATGGTGTCCTCCTGGAGTTGGCAGAAACAGCAGCTAATGATCAGTTGGGATGCAAAGTCTGGTGGGATGGTAAGCAAAGACCATGGGGAGCTTATCATTGTTATGGGAGAGAAGAGAAGGAGTGACGGCAGAAATGCAGGAGATTAGTTGAACACAGCTAAGGTCCCTGTCAACCACCCTGGTGGGGAGCTCTTGGTTGTGGAAAAAGGTCGACCTTTCTGAGGCCCTGTGAAAGCTGGCATCATCAGAACAGATGGGACAGAGACAGCTAAGCTGGGAGAATTGAATGGTGTTCTCACAGGAAGTGGGGTGTGAGGATGTATAGTCCAGATATCTATGGGAGTCATCCTCTAAATGAAAAAAATTCCTTAGATCCATTCTAAACTGCTTACTTCTCACCTTAAACTTTTGTCCTCTGGTCTTAGACACATCTGCCATGGGACAAGGATTCTCACGATCTACACTACCTATGACTCTCATGGTTTTATTTACCTCAATCAGATTCTCCCTTCAGCTTCCTCTGCTCCAAGGAAAACAAGGCCAGCTCATCCAGTCTCTCTGATGTGGAGGTGCTGGTGTTGGACTGGGGTGGATAAGGTCAGAAATCACATGACACCAGATTATAGTCCAAGAGGTTTGTTTGAAAACACAAGCTTTCAGAGTTTCGCTCTTTCTTCAGGTGTTACTGACAGCGGTAGTATCAAACAGAATTTATAAGTAAAAGATCAAAGTGTCACAACACTTTACATATTATGTAATGTATATATATGCTTTATTTAACCAAGCCTAAGATGCTGTTAAATCTTTAATCAGTTGGAAGGTTTTCATTGATTAATATGTGTATGTAAATTCCTGAATCCCTTTCAAGTCACTGTCCTGAGAGAACTAAAGGTTTTATCACTGTAAATAAGAGGTGACATTCTAGGTCAGACAATGCATGCTAGGTTATAAATGCATGTTATAAATTCTGTGTCTGATACTACTTCTCTCACTAACACCTGAAGAAGGAGTGAAGCTCTGAAAGCTTGCGTTTTCAAATAAATCTGTTGGACTATAACCTAGCGTCGTGTGATATCTTACCTTATCCAGTCTCTCAGCATAAGTGAGACCTTCCATCCTAGGCAACATCCTGGTGAATCTTGTCTGCACCCCTTCCAGTGCAATCACATCCTTTGGATTATGTGATGACCAGAACTGCACATATTCATCTGTGGCCTACCCAATGTTTTACAAAGTTGTTACAAGATTTTTTTGCTCCTATATTCGACACCCAGGCTAATGAAGGCAGCTATTGATGTGCCGTGTCTACCTGTGCTCACACCTTCAGGCATCTATGGAATTGTACACCAAAATTTCATGTTAACCTTTCCACTGTAAAGGTGGTAATTGTATCAGAGATAGTAGGAACTGCAGATGCTGGAGAATCTGAGATAACAAGGTGTAGAGCTGGATGAACACAGCAGGCCAAGCAGCATCATAGGAGCAGGAAGGCTGGTGTCTGATGAAGGGTCTAGGCCCAAAACGTCAACCTTCCTGCTCCTATGATGCTGCTTGGCCTGCTGTGTTCATCCAGCTCTACACCTTGTTATCTCCCATTATAAAGGTGTCTGCTCTTTGGAAAAGCTTCCGCCTTTTATGCCTGTTGTGATGACATCAAAGATAATTTACCTTCTGTTTCAATGCTACCTCAGGTTACCTCTAGCACGAAAACGAGTGATCAGTTTGCAGGTACCAGTTTGTGAAGGCTTTTGTGGTGCAGTGATAGTGTCCTTACCTCTGGGCCAGGATGCATGGGTTCAAGTCCCACCCACTCAAGAGATGTGTCATAACACCTTTGAACAGGTTGCTTAGGTAAATATCTGGAGGCACTAGCTACAGAGAGACAGCAAACAGAAGGGGGCAGCACTGGATATGTAAATACAAATTAATTTAAATAAAAACTGCCCTCTGATGGAAATGAGGAACTTATCTGTTAGTTCCTGGCACAGGGTGGAGCTAACATTGTCTCAGAGAAATTAAAGAGACGGGGAGGACAGCTAAACTGATCCTTGCCGTGCATGGATAGTTTGTAGGTAAGTGAAACAGGGACTCTATGTTGGGCAGTATAATAATGTGCGGATTCAATTACAATCTATCCATTTCAATGTATTTTCACAGTGCGTGTGGGGAGAGTAGCTTATTTTGTTGGTTGGTTCATTTTCCTGTTTAGTTTGGATTTGGGGAACTGCAGAACTGCAAATGTTTTTGATCTGTGTTTCTGCAAACCAGTCCTGTTTGATGAATAATTAAGGAGAGGGGCCTCTTTGTTTCTACTGTTCCTTGGTGAAGCAATGTGCTTGGGAGTGGGACTGAGGTTACATTCTCACTTGTGCGTTCCAGCCCCAGGTTCCCTCAGTATCTGTGCCGTAAATTACAGGCTCTGAAGGCTGTAAAGCTGCCTCTGTCTGCAGTGTGGCAAAGCTTTATCAAACTTCACTGAAGGTGTGATCCTTTCAAAAACACCAGTAAATGTGCAAATAAACCCAGCACTTCAGCTTTTGCCACAGACAAAACAGAGTTATTTGCAGAGAGGATGAAGGAGGCTGGCTTTAAAATTGCAATTCCTCATTTTAATTTTAGCTCCCAAACCACTGGGGTTTACCTTTGGGATAACAGGTTACATCTTGACTTAAATGTACATCTCAAAAACTTGCAAAGATCACACCGACAGATGAACAAGTACAGATGAAGCATTGTGAGAGGAGCTATCATTTGGATATGAGATTAAAAAGATGGCCCTGTCTGTCCTCTTAGTTGGATTGAAAGATTCCATCATGAGGCCGTGAGAAACGGACATGGGTATACACAGTCCTGCTCCATCGTTTGGAAAGATCATGGCCATCAATTCGAATTTCTACTGCTCTCCCTATTTCCCTTCAGTCTAAAGTTATCAATCTCAGTCTTGAATAGAGAATCGCAGAAACACACACCCCATCAACAGACAGCCAATAGATAGTAAACTGTAACTGACCTGACCCTTAGGTGGTAAAGAAGGTGTATGGCATGCGAGCCTTCATTGGTTGGGGCATTGAGTATAAAAGTAGGCAAGTCACATTGCAGCTGTATTAGAATTTAGTTAGGCTACATTTGGAGTATGGTGTGCAGTCCTAATCACCACACAACAGGAAGGATGTGAAGGCTATGGAGAAGGTGCAAAAGAGCTTTGCCTAGATGTTAACTGGATTGGAATGTATTAGCAATAAGGAGAGTTATAAGGATTGTTTTCATGAGAATGTCGGAGGCTGAGTATCTAAAATTATGACAGACATGAATAATTGGAGTCTCTTTCCCAGGTTGGAAATGTTAAATACTAGGGGTCATAGATTTAAGTTGAGAGGGGGCAAGTTTAAAGATGTGTAAGAAAAATATTTTTACAGTGAGGGTCGTGGGTGCCTGGAACATGTAGCCAGGAGAGGTGGTAGAGGCAGATACATTTGCAAAGTTTAAGAAGCATTTAGACAGACACACAAACAGGTAGGGAATAGAAGGATATGGACTACGGGCAAGCATATGGCATTAGTTTAGAATACCATCATGGTGGGCCAAAGGGCCTGTTCCTGTGCTGTACTGCTGTATGTTTATGTTCACCCAGGAACACACATTCCAATAATTGACAGCACCTGGGAGCTCACACCCAACAATAGACAGCACCCAAGAATACACATTCCATCAATAGGCAGCAATTGGGAACCTGCACAACATCAATAGACAGCAACTGGGAGCACACGCTCTGTCAACAGACAGCGCCCGGAAACACACAGTCCATCAATAGTCAGCATCCAGGAACACACACCCCATCAATAGACAGCAACTGGGAGCACACGCTCTGTCAATAGACAGCACCCGGAAACACACACCTCATCAAAAGACAGAACCAGGGAGCAAACATCCCATCAATAGACAACACCCGGGAACACACATCCCATCAATAGACAGCACCCGGGAACACACATCCCATCAATAGACAGCACCCGGGAACACACACCCCATCAACAGACAGCACCCGGGAACACACACCCCATCAACAGACAGCACCTCGGAAAACACATCCCATCAACAGACAGCACCCGGGAACACACATCCCATCAATAGACAGCACCCGGGAACACACACCCCATCAACAGACAGCACCCGGGAACAGACACCCCGTAAATAGATAGCACCCAGGAATACATTCTCCATCAATAGACAGCACCTGGGAATATATGCTTCATCAGTAGACATCATGCAAGAAGATATTAAAATTCTGAGAAGCAGAATTACTTTCCAGTGGAGAGGTAAGGGTTAATCAATGATAGGCAATATGGCTTTCTAAGGCAGATGTCATGTCTAACAAATTTGATTGAATTTTCTGAGTGAACTAGGTGTGTAGATAAGGGTAATAAAGTTGATGCTGATGGACTTCAGTAAGGCTTTTGATGAAGTATTCTGTGGCAGGCTGGTTAAGAATGTAACCATGTATGGGTTTCACGGAAATTTGTCAAATTGGATCCAAAATTGGTTTAGGGTCAGAGGGTGATGGTCAAAGGGTGTTTTTGTGACTGAATGCCTATGTCCAGTGGCATACCACAGGGTCCGGTGCTGGGTTCTTTACTGTTTGTTGTGTACATTAATGATCTAGACATGAATGTAAGAAATATGATCAATAAGTTCATGAATGACATGAAAATTAGTGGTGTTTTCAAAAAGTGAGGAGGAAAGCCTGAAATGGCTGGTCAAATGGGCTGAACAGTGGGAAATGAAATTCAATTCTGAAAGGTGTGAGGTGATGTATTTTGGGAGGACTAATTGAAAAGTAGTATGCTGGGATGTATAGAGGATGAGAGGGACCTTGGTGTGTATATCCATAGATCCTTGACGGCACCTGGGCAGGTAGATAAGGTTGTTAAGAAGGCATATAGGATACTTGCCTTTATTAATTAAGGCACTGAATACAAGTGCAAGGAGGTTATGATGGAGCTATTATGTTAGTTATATAATATATATAATGCCCCAGCTGGAGTACTATGTGCAGTTCTGGTCTCCGTGCTGCAAAGATTGCTCTAGAGAAGCTACAGAGGAGATTCACCAGGATATTGCCTAGGTTGGAGTGATTCAGTTATGAAGAGAGGCTAGCTGGAGTCTTCCAATCCTCCAAAATTTTTAAAGAATCTAGGAGTTCTTGAAAGATTACGATCAGTGCATCCTTTATCTTTGTAACTACTTCCTTTAGTGTACTTGGCTATAAGTCATCAGATCCAGGGGATTAATTGGTCTTTAGCCCCATTATTTTCCTTTGTATTTTTTTCTAATGATAGTGATTGTAAATCTTTCCTTTCCCCTTACTAATTTAGCATTTTTGGCATACTATTATTGTCTTGTACCATGAAAACCGATTTAAAGTATTTATTCAGCTACTCCTCCTTTTCCTGGTTCCCCACTATAATTTCCCAGTCTCAGTTTCTAGAGGGTCAATGTTGAGTTAATGATGACATTGAGTTTCAAACATCTTCCCCCCGTGCTTGAACAAAGCAACAGTACAAACACAACTCACAATGAGTTCTAGTAACTTGTTTTTATAAGTCCAGCATCTACGTCCACAGCCCTTGATTTAAAACAGTCTTTTCTCCAATTTTGATCCACAAGCCAAAACAAGGAAGAATAAAGAGGTGTGATCTTTATATGCCACCACCTTTACAAAAGATTAAACAACAGATTAAGGGGAAGGTCATTGCCTAGTGGTATTATCACTGGACTATTAATCCAGAGACCCAGAAAACGTTTGGGTTCGAATCCCGCCACAGTAGATGGTGGAATTTGAATTCAATAAATCTCTGGAATTAACAGTCTAATGATGACCGTGAACCCATTGTCGATTGTTGGCTCACTAATGTCCTTTAGGGAAGAAACTGCCATCCTTACCTGGTCTGGCCTATATGTGATTCCAGACCCACAGCAATGTGGTTGACTCTTAACTGCCTGCTGGGCAATTAGGGGTAGGCAATAAATGCTGCCTAGCCAGCAACGCCCTCATCCTATAAACGAATTCATAGAATCCCTAGTGTGGGAACAGGCCCTTCGGCCCAACAAGTCCACACCAACCCTCAGAGCCTCCCACCCAAACCCATCCCCATATAATCCACCTAATCTAGAAATCCCTGAATACTACAGGCAATTTAGCATGGCCAATTCACCTAGCCTGCACATCTTCAGACTGTGGGAGGAAACTGGAACACCCGGAGGAAACCCACGCAGATACAGGGAGAATGTGCAAACTCCACACAGACAGTCACCCAAGGGTGGAATCGAACCTGGGTCCCTGATGCTGTGAGGCAGCAGTGCTAACCACTGAGCCACCATGCCATCCCACTGAATAAAGGAAAAAAAAATTTCAGAAATGCATTTCATCTCAAGATATATGACACATAAACAGCAAAACAAGAGACTCACATTCATTCATCCTTCCTACCCCCTTATCCAATCTTATGCAATGTTTCAGCATTTCTTAAACCTTTAACTTATTCCATCATTTTACACTTGGAACTATACATTTGTGATCATATTAGTGGATAGCTCAGATATGGAATCCACTGCCTGGAAATATGATGGAGCAGGTTCAAATGAGGCTTCCAAGACAGCATTAGATGATTATTTAGATAGTAAAGGTGTGCAGGGAGATGGAAAAGGCAGGAGATTGGCAATAGGTCATAGGACTGGTGCAAGCATAATGGACTGAACAGCCTCCTTCTGCGCCACAACAATTCTTTGATTCTATGATCCTGAGGCGTTATCTTTTTCAGCGATATGAATAATCTTTCCATTGAATGGTTGAAACAATAGACATTATCTAGAGAGTCTGGCACTTTGAATTTAAACTTTTCAATGAATACCAGTGTATTATGGTCAATATAGATTATTGTATTGTTGCTGTCATGGTTAAAGTAGATTTCAAAATATTGATGGGCTAATAATAATCGAAAAGTCTCCTTTTCTACAGTAGATGTTGAAAGATATGCTGGATGCTGCCTAGACCAGGTGATAGAAAAGGAAATTCTGTCCCTAGAAGGGCTCATAACTAATAAGGAAGAAGTCTTGGAGAGTCAATTGGTCCTTAAAATGAATGAGGTACTGGGACTGGATGAGGTACATCCAAGGATTTTGAAAGAAGTGAGGGTAGAAATTGCAGAGGCACTAGCCATGATCTTTCAGTCTTCCCAAGACTCTAGGGAGGAGCCAAAAACCTGAAGAATTACAAACACTATGGCTTTTTCAAGAAATGCTGGAACGCTAATCCCAGAAATTGCAGACCAATCAGTTTAACTTTGGTGGTGGAAAAACTTCTAGAAATAATTATTCAAGATACAATCAGTAGTCAAATGGAAAAATTGGGTTGTTTAGGAAGAGTCAACATGGATTTCAAAGGGAAAGTCTTATTTAACTAACTTGCTGGAGTTTTTTGAAAAAGTAACAGAAAGGCTTGATGAGGATAATATCATTGATGTGGTGTACAAAGATTTTCAGAAGGTATCTGATACATTGCCACACAACAAACCTGCGAGGAAAATTATAGGTCATAATAAAAGGGGCAGGAGCAATGTGGATCCAAATTGTGATAGGAAATGGATATCTTTTGGGCTGGAGGATGTTTGGTAATGGAGTTCTCCAGGGATCAATATTGGGACCCTTGCATTTTATGCTAGAATTCAATGGTGAGAGGGGAGAATTTCCAAGTTTTCAGACAGCAAAAAAACTTGGAACAATTGTAAACTGCAAGGAGGAAAGTGTGGAGCTCCGAAATGTCAGTGAAGTTGGTGGATAGGTGGCAGATGAAGTTCAATACAGAGAAGTTTGAGATGATGCACTTTGGTCAGAAAAACATTGAAAGCCAATATAAAATAGTGGGTACAATTCTAAAGGGAGAACCGGAGCAGAGGGATCTCAGTTTGTATGTGCATAGATTGTCATTGATGGTGACAGAGCAGGTCCAAAGAGCAGTAAATAAAGAATACAGTGGTCTCGGCTTTATTAATAAGGGCATAGAGTACAGGAGCAAGGAGGTGATGTTGAACTTCTGTAAGACACTTGTTAGACCTCGGCTGGAGTATTGTGTACTATGTGGACACCACGTTATAGGAAAGATGTGAATGCATTGGAGAGAGTGCAGAAGCAATTTATGAGAATGCTTCCATGAATGAGAAACTTCAGTTATGATAAGAGATTGAAAAAGTTGGGACAGTTCTCCTTGGCGAGAAGAAGGCTGAGAGAAGATCTAATTAAGGTATTCAAAAATCATTAACAAGCTGGAAAGAGCAGATAGACAGAAGACATTGCTATTCATAGATCAAGCAAGAACAATAGGGCATAGATTTAAAGTGATGTGCAAAACAAGCAAGGTTGATGGGAGAAGAGTCTTTTTCACACAGTCAATAGTTAGGGTCTGGAATTCCATGCCTGGAAATGTGATGCTGGTAGGTTCAATTGAGGCATTCAAGAGGGCATTGTCGGGTTATTTGGATAGCAATAGTGTGTAAGGGCATGGAAAAGTGTAAGCGATTAACACTAAGTAAAAATCCTTGTTTTAAGAACTGGTACAGAAACAATGGGCTGAATGACTTCCTTCTGTTCTGTAAGAATTCTATGATTCTATAACATTGGTGTAGTTTCTTAGAAAAGTATTCACTGATGCTTCTATTCCTGACTCATCATTTTGCACTTCTCCCAAAGTCACAAGCACCAATCACCACTTAAAAAAGTTTGATGAAGCCAGAAGTAGCTAAAGCCAATTCATTTGTTATGATTGCCTTCAACCTCTCAAAGGGTGCTTGGCATTCTGCTGACCAGACCACATTTCTCTGATTTTGTAACAAATTCGTTAAAGATATAGCTATGCTGCTGAATTTACACACAAATTTCTGGTAGAACCCACGTGTTCTTAAAGATCTCATGATTTCCTATTTATTTTAGGAACAGTGCATTCTAATAGAGTCTTCACCCTTGATGTTCTTGGCAACACTTAGATTACCTTGGACAATTAGGATAAGTTATCCTTGCTCTTGAGAATTCACTCTGGGCCAGCTGACTTTTCCTTAAGTAACTCTAATGGACCACTTAACTCAAGGCCATAAATCAGTTCAAATGGACTAAATCCAGTAGATCAGTTTGCGTAATCTTTGGTAGTAAGTAGTAAGAAATCTAATCCTTTCTGTCAATCCTGTTGGTATTTGTGACTGTACGCCTCAATCATGTTTTTGAGTCTGATGGTATCTCTCCAAACCTCCTTGTATTTATGGGTAATATGTAGTTGACTTCAACTGTTTTATGCACAAGCTGCTGATGATGCTCTGAAAACTTCAGACATAAAGTTAGAACTTGGATTAGACTGTATTCCAATTGATAATTCATAACAATCAAAAAAAACTGTTAACATTTTCGCAACTACCTTAGCTGTCCTGGAAAGAATCTTTCTGAGAGTTGGGTTATATATCCATAATTGTAAAGATATACTGGTTACTGCTTTCATTTTGGTAATGGACTTAGAAAATTTATAAACACCTGATTGAATGTTTCTTCTAAAACTGGTATAGGTATCAGAGGGGTTGGTTTAGTTTAAACTTTCCTATGATCTCTTGCGTATAACACATTATAGAACTGCAATGCACATTTATTAAGTCCTGTCAATGTCAAATATACCTGCTTTTGATGTCTGCATTTTCCATTTTCCTATATGTTCTGCCATAGGAATTTCATACAATATGAAACTTCACTCGCAATATCTAGGCAATACCATTATTTGAAGAACAATCATCCATTTTTCGTCCTTGGGTCTGTGAGATTGTCTCCACTTCCCCATCAGAATTGTTTTGAATATAATAACACTCTGGAACTCCTTTAGCCACACAATCTCAGTATGAGCTGTCAGTGCTAACTTATTTAACTCTGAATCTGCTTCCTGAACTTTAATCAAAGAAGACATACCAACCACTTCTTTGGAATTATCCTAGATCTTAAATAGAGTTTGGGCTACCCTAGTATCCAACTGTGGCATTACTATGACCCCTGGTGATGAACTTTATTTGGCCATTGCTCTGTTAACCACTTACAGTGGAAAATAAATGGAACTTGTTTTTGTTACTGTTCCACCTACTTCGACTCACTTGGACTTCATGTGATCTTACAAACTTAATTCATTACTAGACTTTAAATTATTGCTAGGATTTTCCCAATCTTATCTGCATCAGCATTTTAAGTTTAAAGCCTCTTTCCTTCTCTCACTATCTCTTTCGTCCCTAATGCCAACCTTTTCAATTCCATCTGCCTTTGCGTATCTTTTTTCTGTGATTATAGACAAATCTATAATTTTCACTTTTTTTTTCATCTGGTAATTTCCTAACTACTCTGACTATCACTAATCCAGATAGTAAGTTACATTCCAATTCGACTTTGTACAATGGGCTTAGAATATATTCTCCACTTATCCCAATTTACCAACACTTTGACCTTCACTGAACTTCCTGGAGAGAAACTACATCCATCTCCAGCAAGAGAGTTTAAGCTTGTCCTGCAACCCTGAATCTAATTAGCAGTTTAGATGCCTCCTTTGAAGAAAAAATGGGTTATCTTCCCTTTGAACAAAAGCCCTTTAGAGCCATGTTTACATCTACTCTCTTAGTTAAAGCGACAATTTGATCCATAACATTTCCCTTTTTGAGTTTCCTTTTCAGACGCACTCTTACAAACCCCAATAATTCCCATGAGCTTTTCTTGCAACTTCTGCTATTCTAAACAAATGTATCCCATTTTATTAGGATTCAGGAAAGGTGTTCCAATGACCGGGGAGTCCAATCTAAGGAAATGGAGTAGGCCATTTGGGATTGAGATTAGGAGAAATGTTTTCACCCAGAGATTGGTGAGCCTGAGTAATTCTCTGCCACAGAAAGTGGTTGAGGCCAAAACATTGAATATTTTCCAGAAAGAAAACAGTTACAGTTCTTAGGGCAGGGCTAAATGGACCAAAGCGTATAGAGAAAAAGTGGGAACAGGGTAGGTACAGAGTTGGATGATCAGACATGATCATATTGAATGGTGGAGCAGGCTTGAAGGGCTCAATGACCTACTCCTGTTGCTATTTTCTATGCTTCTGTTTCTATTATAATGGAAACACTGGACGTTTGACTTTCACCTCCACCCTCCGTACTTTCCTTTCTGATCTGAGAACAAGACATTCCCAGGTATCTATTCTTTACTCCAGGTACCTTGTCCTTTCAACTTCACACTTTCTATCCCTTTTGAACTTATGTGGATGATGGAAAAATTGTTTAGTTTTATAGATCAGCTCGTAATTGACAGCCATTACCGCTGCCTGTCTAGCAGTTGCAAACCTTTGGTCTTCAACCTGAGTTCCTACTACGGAAGGTAGTGAGAATTTAAATTCTTCCAAGAGAATGATCTCTTCATATGCGGCTTTCCTTTCTAATGTGCATATCTATCTGTCAAAATTACTTCGCTTAATCCATTCAAATTCAATGTATTTTGTCCAGGTTCCTTCCTGAAGTTTTGAAACCTTTGTCTACATGCTTCATGAACTAACTCATGTGCATCCAGTATTTTTTTTTTAACAGAGTCATAATTCGTTGAAATGTCTTCTGACAATGGTGCATAAATTTCCAGTGCTCTGCCATTCAACTTGCTTTGCATGGGCAATGTCCAGTGTTCCTTTGGCCAATTTTTGAGTTACTATTTGAACAAGTGATGAAGAATGCCTCCATATCGTTGCATTCAAATTTTGCTAGGACCTGTTTAATCTTAAACATTTCCTTGCTAGGCATTAAATTATTCCTAGGATTTCCCCAATCTTATCTGCATCAGCATCCAATGTATCTTTTTTTTAAACTGCAGCATTTTATATTTAAAGTCTTTTTCCTTCTCTCATTTTCTCTTTTATCCCTAATTCCAGCCTTTTCAATTCCATCTGCCTTTCCTTCTCTTTTCTTTGTCCTTTGGAATATCATCTCCAGCTTTATCATTCTTTCCTCATGCTCAAATCACTTTAACAATAACTCAATTTTAACTGATTGTGATACCTTACTAGTTAGGATAACTGGTCCCTGTTGTATCTCCACCAAATCAAAATGCTGTGCCTTCAATTATTTCTGCCATCTCAGTGTTAGCCAGCAATTCAACTTGCAACTTACTTGATACTTTAATTTATGTGGTTTTTGTGATCTGTTTTACGTCCATCAGAGAGAACTCTGCCACCTGCAAGAAGTTTTTAGCAGCATCCAGTGCCATTTCTTTTCTGTAGTACAGAACCTCGTGCTCCCTTGAAACCTCTATCATTTACTAATTTTACATTCAAATCCTTATTCTCTATTCCAGAATAATCCTACAAGAGCCCCCAATCTCTCGTCATGGCCAACTTGATATTCAATGATACTCGAACCCCACTTCTCCCAGAGTCCACATAAGTTTAATTGAATCTTCAAAGTCCCCAGTGTTCCTACATGACAAATTCAGGTTAACAGAAACCATTGACCAGGTTTTTGTACATAAAAATAACTTCTATGCAGGCAGACAAAGACAAACAAACAAAAATGATATGGGGGAGGAAAGTATGAGAAGAACACAGTTCAATAGCACCAGACCACATGATATAGCTACTAGATATAGTGGAGGAATCAATAACCAGGGGGTGTCAATTTAAGGAAAGAGGTACATGGCTAAAAGAGGGGTTGAGGAGAAGGTTTTTCACTCTGAGAATGGTGGGGGAATGGAACTCACTGCATGAAAAGTTCAGAGTCAGAAACTCTCATAGCATTTAAACAGTGATTACACATTTACTATTGTTACCGTAGCTTCTTCGGCTATGGGCTAAGAGCTGGAAAATGGGATTTCGGATGAGTATAGTCCAGATCTTTGTTGACTGGCATCCTTCTGTGCTGTAAATATCTATGAACTTGAGTCTACAAGCACTCCATTAATAGACAACACTGGAGATAATCTAACCCACTGTTAGACTGCACCCATGAAAAAAAACAGCTGATCAACAGATGATGTTGACAATACACATCACAACAAAAGATAGAATTCATAGATCATAGAATCCCTACAGTGTGGAAACACACCCTTTGGCCCAACAAGTCCACACCAACCCTCAGGGCATCACACCCAGACCCAGACCCCTATAAACCACCTAATCTACACATTCCTGAACACTGTGGGCAATTTAGCACAGCCAATCCACCTAACCTGCACATTTTCAGACTGTGGGAGGAAACTGGAGCACCCAGAGAAAACCCACACAGACATAGGGAGAATATTCAATCTCCACACAGACAGTCACCCAAGGCTGGAATTGAACCTGGGTCCCTGGTGCTGTGAGGCAGCAGTGCTAACCACTGAGCCACCAAGCCACCATGCCACCCATCAATAGACAACACTTGGGAACACACACCCCATTAATAGACAGCACCCGGAAACACATGCCCCCATCAATAGGCAGCACCCAGGAACATACACTCCATTGATAGACAGCACCCGGCAACACACATGCTTCAATAGAGAGCTCCTGAGAACATATGGTGGACAGTACTCCTGGATCTATAGTCCTTTATGGCTCATCCAGACAGTGAAGGACGCTGAATGCTATTACGATAGAAGGCTATTTAGGGAGATCAGATTTGCACTCTTATCATACCTATTGTTAGAATTTTCCATTAGGGTCTGCAAATTGACACCAAGAGCAGTAAATGCACTCAATTCCTACATCAACTGATGAGCTTGAGACCTGCTAATTGAATTGGTATTTTAGCCTGGGCCTGTGGTCTCTAACAGCAGCGTCACACCTTTTCTGAACAGGGTTCCTTTACCTCAAGATGTTCACTCTGATTCTTTCTCCATTCATACTGTGAGAGCTACATCTTTAGGTTTCATTTCACACCCTATAGCAGCTGGTTCTTTTTGGAAGTCATTTGTCCCTGGGTATGTTGCTGTGAAGCATCTTCTTACATTTTTTTACCACATTTAGTTTTGAGTTATTGCTGTTATGCAGAAATTCAGTGCAGAATTGGGCCATTGGCCTGCCGTTCTATCTTTACGGTCCACAGGACATTTCTCACTCTCTTATTTGTCTGTTGGTACCTTCTGTTGACACTTGTTACACTTCTAACAATATATAGACTTTATTGGAATATTTTAGCTCATCTCTCCTGTGTTGAAAGAGCTCACTGACGGGAGAAGTCTACTATAATCCCAACCCTTACCCTTTATCAATTGCTGTTTAAATTGTTGACTAATTGCTTTCTCATGACAATTAAATCTTATGTCTCAGTCACGCTGTGGTAACCAGTCCTTTCTCTTTGGATAATGTTCTTCCAAATGTCTTCCTATCATATTCCCAGATCTTAATCCCCAGTCTGTGTTTTGTTATCAGTTCACCAAATAGATAGGACAATCTTTCAGCATTCATGATCTCAAAATTATTTAGAATTTTTTGCAAGCCTCTCTCTAGTCAGCTGGTTTGTTTGCCAAGTTTGCGATTTGATTACTT
The DNA here is from genome assembly GCF_021869965.1 of Rhincodon typus. Lineage (NCBI taxonomy): Eukaryota > Metazoa > Chordata > Chondrichthyes > Orectolobiformes > Rhincodontidae > Rhincodon > Rhincodon typus. Next base: position 68,391,635 of record NC_063345.1, read on the forward strand.
GTAGCTGACAATGAAAGTAAAACCTTTTATTTTGTTTTCCTACTGTGCCTGGTGATATAAATATGCAAAGCGTTAACTCCTGTGAAAGGCTGCAGTTACGTTCTTTCTTTCAAATCAGCCCATATTCCCCGAAGAGCACATAAACCAGTTGTGACATTGACTGAGGGGTAATTATTAACTGGACACTGGGGATGACTCTCCTGCTCTCTTGAAACAGTATGTGGGAACTTTTATATCTACTCAGACAGGCAGAGAGGACTTAGAAGATGGCACCAAAAACAGTGCAGCTCTCTCCCTTCGTACTGCACTGGAGGGTGAGCCCTGATAGTTGTGCTGACAGCCTGGAGTAGCGCTCAGATTGGAACCTTCTGACTCAGAGAATGTTCCCCATCCTGTTCCCACTGCATCAACACCTCCTCCTCCTCTCAAACCAGCTCCTCCTTCACTCAGCTCCCACGCACCCAAACCCACTTTGCCTTCACCTGGCTCCACTCCTCCGCGCTCCTGCCCCAGCCCCACTCCTACTCTACCCAACCCCACTCCACTCATTCCCTCGGCTTCACTTGCCCTCCTCCTGACTCCCCCTTCCTCAGCACCCTGCCCCATTCCTCTCTCCAGCCCTGTCTCCTTTCTGCTGAGCTCCATCATCCTTGGACTGTATTCACTGACAGGATCTCAGGCTTGTTTTGGATATAATTGCTGCACAGCGATTTGGTCTCATTTCTCTTCAAACTTACTATGGTCCTGAGCCTCCTGCCCACTATAATGGAGCTTGTGGGCAGCTTCATCCAGGTTTGGGCAGGTTTTGAAGGCAGGACCAGCTGGAAGTCCAACAGAGGCACGAACCTGGCAGCTTTCTGGAGTGACTAGTCATCGTTTAGCTTTGAGGTGGGGTTTAGGGGTGCCCATGATACCTCTTCTTAACCCATTCTTACCTCCCAAGGGGGTTACAGCCATCTCTGCTGTCATTAGCCATCTAGTGGCATGCCTTTCCCTCCTCCAACTCTCCTTGGCAGTATCAAGTTTTCCATAGATTCTAACCACTTCAGAGGGGCTCCACTAAGGATGAGGTGCCCTCACTCTCTCCATCCTGCAGTGGCAATGCCCACCTCTGCCAGAGAGGTTGGGAGCAGTTAACCTCCTGGTGTGGGCTTTCCAATTGCATTGGCATTTCCGTGAATCCCATTCACTCTCTTTAATTGAATGGTGACCCCTGAGGCAGCCATTTTGGAGACTGGTTCCCAGAGATTCAGGCTGGTGAGGGGATCACCATCAAATCCAGTGTTTGTTGTGTTGTGTCTCACATTTGGTTTATTCATTGTTGGCACATGGTCATCACTGGCTGTGCCAGCATTTATTGCCCATTCCTAGTTGCCCTTGAGAAGGTTGTGGTGAACTGCCTTCTTGAACCACTGCAGTCCCTGCGCTGTAGGTAGACCCAGATTGCCCTTGGAGATGGAGTTCCAGTATGTCAGGATGTGATCAATCAAATCATTGCTGTATCATAGCATGTGACCTGTAAAAGTCTCAAACTCCATCTGAACCAGGGCCATTTGAAGCATGACACTCTGATGAATGTGTGTCACTGTTTGTAACGGAAAGCTTAAAGTTAGCCCAGACACAGATGTAGTAGTGAATATAATACAGTAAACTCCCTGTTATCCGGTAATGAAGCATCCAGAATTCTTATGCAACTGGCAGAAACCTCTAAGAAAATTTACCATTTTTATAAAGTTTCTTTAGAATGTCTACTTGAACTTGGCATACAAAGTTCTGATGTTTCTATGTTCACCGTGGAGTTTCCAGAATGTGGTAAGTAAACTGCACTGTCCTTTTGAGTTCAGATTTTTTTATTTAACAAATACTTGAATATACTGCATTGGGCTTCTATCAGAGTATTTCTCATGCAACTGGCAAATTCATGTAGTAGCACCTAATCCCCATACATGCTGGAAAACGGGGAGCTTACTGTGTTTGTATATATTATGCGCTGAAGTCAAAGACTGTCTGTTTTTTCAATACGACGTTACCCACGATTCATTCTTATGTTGCGAACGATAATATGAGCATCAGGTACAAATAGCCTGCTGGAGGCAAAATGAACATCAGGTCTGCAATCAATTCTACCCCTTTTTTAAAGGGGACACAGGTCTGTGTTTAAGGAACTGGAGAACAGGCATGATGTGACCACATTTCTATTGCTATATTCTATATGTGAGAAGGTAGAAAATGCAGTTGTATATGAGTTGTCACTGAAGTTGCACTTAGGGGACTGCTCCAGTGGCCTGCCACATTTAACCACAATATACCAAAAGGTGTGGTCTGTGACCATTTATAGGATCCCTTGCTGTGAGGTTTTCATTTAAGTTGAGCTAAAGTCCTTACCATCAATGATATGATTCTGAACATATGCATTGAAAATGATGAGACATGTTGAAGAAAAGTTTAAGGAGAAAGTGATTCCACTGACAGAAGGACTGGTAAAGCTAAGGACACGGTGTTAAGAATGAAGGCAAAGCAAAAAGCAGAAAGGGGAACAGAGAATTTAATACAGAGTCACGGCCTGAAAAGTTAGAAGCAGATTCAATAGTAACATTCAAAATGGAATTGGATAAATAATTAAAGAAGAACAATTTGCAGCAAAGTAGGAAGAATAGGAGTCGGACTATTTCATAAAATGGGCCAAATGGCTTCTTTCTGTGCTCTAAGACTGCATGAGGTTTGATCCCAGTTGTAATATAGGAAATGCAGCTGATGATTTGCATACAGCAGGCACCCACAAACAGTACTGTGATAAACAGGCAGATAATGAGTTTTCAGTGGCAGTTGTGGTTAATGGGTTAAGTATTGACGGGGATACCAGGTGGAATTCCCCTACTCTTCTTTGAATCCAGCATTTTTCATGATCAATGTGTGGCAATAAACAGGAGCTTGTTCCAAAGTCTCATCTGAAAGAACTCTTTAGAATAAGCCTTGAACCTGCAACCTTTAGGACAGAAAGATAAAAACACCACCTTTCTGAAATGGAGCAATTCTTCCGTTTCTGCAAATAGTTTTAATCATGGTTCAAAAGCGGCTAAGGGGGAAGTTACTCAAATCCTCTGAAAATTGCAGACGTGTCCTGCACCAAAAAAGAGTGCAGACATTGCAATGTCCTCTGATTTTTGCATGCAAATATAATCATAGTCTGTCATTTTGGAGTACTCTTGTTTACATGTGTAGCTGCAGCACAGTGGCTAACACTGTTGCCTCTGAAGCACAGCTTCTGTGTTAGATTCTACTCCTGGGGCTTGGGCCTACGATCAAGGATGAGGCTCCAATGCAGCGCCGAGGGAGTGCTGCACTGTGGGTCTTTTGAATGAGACGTTAAATTGAGATCCCATCTGCCTGGTCAGGCACATATTAGTAAACTGGTATGGCAGTATTTTAAGGAAGTGCAGGGGAGTTACCCCTCAGTATTCCCAGCCAATACTTTATCCTTCATTCAACATCACACAAAGATCAGGTGATTTGCGACGGCACGGTGGCTCAGTGGTTAGCACTGCTGCCTCACAGTGCCAGGGACCTGGGTTTGATTCCATCCTCGGGCGACTGTCTGTGTAGAATTTGCACATTCTCCCCGTGTCTGCATGGGTTTCCTCCGGGAGCTCTGATTTCTTCCCACAGTCAAAGATGTGCAGGCTAGGTGAATTGGCCATGCTAAATTGCCCGTAGTATTCAGGGATGTATAGATTAGGTAGGTTATAGGCAGATGGGTCTGGGTGGGATGCTCCAAGGGTTGGTGTAGACTTGTTAGGCTGAAGGGCCTGTTTCCACACTATAGGGATTCTATGATTATAATATCAGTGTTTGCGAGTGTTTTCCAAGTGACAATTGCTTCTACTTTTCCTTCATGGTAACCCATAACAGGTGGAGGCCATTCAGCCCCTCAGGCCATTTACACAGGGGTGATGTATTGTGGTATTATTACGAGGTTAGTAATCCAGAGACCCAGGCTAATACTCTGGGGACCTGGATCATTTAACCCATTAAGCCCATTATAGGAGGTGACTATTTCGTCCCTTGTGTCTGCTACATTGATAAAGGATAAGGTCATTTAACACACTGAGCTTATAAAGCAGGAGCAGAAGCAGGCTCTTCAGCTCCTTCAGCCTCCTCTGGCACACATTCAATCCTAATTGGTCTACAGCTCAAGACCATTTACTTACCAATTTATATGTTGCAAGATGGCAATGGAGTAGGATGCTCCAGCCAGAGCTCGTCCACTCTACCACGCTTCTTCTTCTTTTCTTCTCTTTTTCCTCCTCCTAGTGCTTTTTGTTTTCTTCTTCTCCTTCTTTATTTTCCCCTTTGACTCCTGGCGTCCGTCGACAACTCTCGGCCTATCTGTTAGGACAGACTGACCCATGTTCAACTGCTATTTACATGGAACCCTTCTCCACTTCGGCCTTCAAAGTTCTCGTTTGAATATTGCCTCTGGTGATGATTCCTGGACTCTGACGAGCGACAATTCCTGGCCTGGCGCAGTGGCCTCCCACAGCTGCCTGCCGGTGTGGCGTGGCGACCTCCCGACTTGGCATGGTGGCCTCCTCCTGTAGGGGCCTCCCAGCGTGGCATGTCACTGGCATGGTGTGGAGCCAGGGCGCACTGCTATATCAGCATGGTTTGCTGTACTGGACTTTTATTTCTATAATGCCAGATATTTTATTTCTGTATTGTCTAAAATTTTGTAACTAAAGAAGCTGTGCCTAGGTATTTTTGTATCTAAGTCAGCACTGTAATTGGCAACGTATAAACCTTTCACTTTATTCGTTGTGTATATGTGACAGTGAAGGCTATTCTACTCTACTCTATTCATATTGCTTGGCACCCTTACCAAACAAAAACCTCTCAATCAAAGACAGAACACTGTCACTGTGCTCCAGTGTCCAAAAGGGAAGAGAGAGGTCCAAATTTCCACTCCCTGCATAGAGTCCTACAGTGCAAAATTGACATTTGGTCTGTTGAGTCTGCACCGACAATAACTACCACTAAAGGCACAATAATCCCAAATTACTGCACTTGTCCCATGTCCTTGATTGTTATGAGATTTTAAGTGCTCATCCAAACATTTTTAAAATGTTTGTAAGGTTTCTGGCCTCTACTGCTTTCCCAGGCAGTGCATTCCAGATTCCTATCACCCACTGAGTGAAAAGGTTTTTTTCTCAAATTCCATCTGAACCGCCTACCCCTTACCCTAAGACTATGTCTTCTCATGACTGATCCCCAACCAAGGCAAGAGCCTTTCCTGATCTCATTTGAAAACAGTTCAGCTCTAACTTTAAGATTATTGTCCCTTAGATTCCCCACAACAGGAAATTGTTTTTCTGCAACTCTGGCAGAGTAACTTGATAAGACAATGAGAAAGCATATTGAATATAATAATTTCTGAATAGGGACATTGGAAGTAAAGCAGGGTAGTCATGTTAAACATTTTAAAATCACTGGTCAGAACGTAGATGGTGGTTTTTGTACAGTTCTTGGCATCAAAGAGTGTCAAGGCCTTGGACAAATGACTCATGGGATAGTTGATGCATTGGTTTCAATTTTTCAAAATTCCCATACATTTGTTATTCAAATAGGGACAGAAACAGAAAACAGGAAACTAAAGAGTGTTCACTTCTGTCATAGTGAAGACATTAGAAGTTATTGCTAAAAATGTTAGAATAGGGCACACAGAAAAGTTCAACACAATCAGGCAGAATCAATACAATTTTGTGAAAGAGAAAACACGTTTAACCAATGTCTTATGAGTTCTTTGAGGAGGTAATATGTCATCATCATAGATTTGCATAGCATGGAAACCGACCCTTTGGTCCAACTTGTCCATGCCAAACAGGTTCCTAAATTAATGTAGTCCCATTTGTCAGCATGAGGCCCATATCCCTCTAAACCCTTACTATTCATATATCCATACAGCTGCCTCTTAAATGTTGTAATTGTACCAGCTTCCACCACTTCCTTTGGCAGCTCATTCCATGCACGCACTACCCTCTGTATGAAAAAGTTGCCCCTTAGGTCCCTTTTAAATTTTTGGCCCTCTCACCTTAGACATATGCCCTCTAGTTTTGCACTCCCCTATGCCAAAAAGAAGAGCTTGGCTATTCACCCTATCAATGCCCCTCATGATTTTATAAACTTCTGAGGTCATCCTTTCAGCCTCTGATGCCCCAGGGAGAGTAGCTCCAACCTATTCAGTCTCTCCCTATGGCTCAAACCCTCTTTGGCAATGTCCCTGTCAATCTTTCTATAGCAGGGAGACTAGAATTGGACACAGTATTCCAAAATTGACCTTACTAATGGCCTGTATTGCTAAAACATGACATCCCAGCTTCTTTACTCAATGCACTGACCAATAAAGGCAAGCATTTCAAACACTTTCTTCATTACCCTATCTGTGACTCCACTTTCAAGGAATTACAAACCTGCACCTCAAGGTCTCTTTGTTTGGCAACATACCCAAGCACCCTAGTGAATAGGTCCTGTCCTGATTTGCCATACCAAATGCAACACCTCATATTTATCTAAATTAAACTCCATCTGCCACTCCTTGGCTCATCGGCTCATCTGATCAAAGTCCACTTTTGGTGTCATCTGCAAACTTAGTAACCATACCTCCTATATTCACATCCAATCATTTATATAAATGACAAAAAGCAGTTCACCCAGCACCAATCCTTGTGTCACGCCACTGGTCACGGGCCTCCAGTCTGAAAAACAATCCTCCAACCACCCTCTGTCTCCTACCTTCAAAACACAATTTTATATCCAAATGATGTGGAGGTGCTGGTGTTGGACAGGGGTGGACAAGGTCAAAAATCACACGACACCAGGTTAGAGTCCAACAGGTTTATTGGAAGACACAAGCTTTCGAAGTCTCACTCCTTCTTCAGATGTCAGTGTGAGAGGTAGCATCAGACACAGAATTTATAAACAATAGATCAAAGAGTCATAGAACTGATGCAGTGTTGAACACACCTAAGATGCCTGTTAAATATTTAATCGGTTAGAAAGGATTAATATGCAAATTTCTGAATTTTTTTTCCAGTCACTGCCCCAAGATAACTAAAGGTTTTATCAGTTTCTCCGTATACCAGAGGTGACATCCCAGGTCAGACAATGCATTTTAACTGTGCCATGTTTAGAATCTGGCTGTGTATCAACTTGGATTCAGACTGGTTTTATTTCCAAAGTAAGGTTTATAAAATTCCACATTGACTGTCTACAAATTGTGTGGTTTTTGAACAAAATAGAACATATCTGCAATTACAAATCTGCAAATGTAAATTCACCCCATAGATTTATATGTGTGTGCACGCACGTATGTGTGTGTGTGCGTGTGTGTGTGTGTGTGCGTGTGTGTGCGCGTGTGTGTGTGAGAGAGAGAGTGAGAGAGATGGAGAGACAGAGTGTGTCTCTCTCACACACACACAAACACAAACACAAACACACACGTGAGCACACACACACATATAAATCTATGGGGTGAATTTACATTTGCAGATTTGTAATTGCAGATACATTCTATTTTGTTCAAAAAGTATACAATTTGTAGACAGTCAATGTGGCATTTTATAAATTCCTACTTTGGAAATAAAACCAGTCTGACTCCAACTTAATACACAGCCAGATTCTAAACATGGCCTCACACCTAAAATGCATTGTCTCACCAGGGATGTCACCTCTGGTACTCTGAGAAACTGATAAACCTTTAGTTATCTTGGGGCAGTGAATTGAAAGAAATTCGGGAATTTGCCTATTAATCCTTTCTAACCGATTAAAGATTTAACAGCTTTCTTAGGTTTGTTCAACACTGCCCTTATTATTTAACCCTTTAAGTGCTGTTGAATATGCACTGTATCACTTAGGAGGCCAATATCTCCTTCCTGAGGTACAGTGCACAGAACTGAACCCAATTATTCCCAATGAGGTCTGACTAAGGACACTGATCTTTGAGTAAACTTTAAAGTTTTGTTCAATATGTGCCTGGATCACATATGCTAGGTTATGTGAGCATAGAGTGAGTAAAACTATAGGAAACACAATTGAACATTGAGTGGTATTATTGAGCAAAAGAACTTTGTTGTTGGCTCTACTCACTGCTAAAGCTGGGGGTTTGTCAATATTTCAGTGTTGGCCTGGACTGTCCAACAGTTACAGGATAATCTCTTGGACACTGATATGAGCCACTGAGGACAAAAATATCTAGGAAATTAAAAATGGTGGTGTTTTTAAAACAGTTTGACTATGGTGATAAGAAAGGATGACTAAGAGTCAAGTACCATCCTATCAGACAATGAAGATTGAATCAAGTTGTTTTACCAAATGGTTTGGAAGGGCTTGCGCCATGGAGGATAGAGAGATTAAGCGAGTGGGCAAAACTTTTTGTATAATGTGGGGAAGTGTGAGATTATGCATTTTGTCAGTAAGAACAGAAGAAGTGAAAATTATGCAGAAAGCTACACAATAGAGAGATTTGGGAATCCTTGTCCATAAATCACAAAAAGCTAGCATTCAAGTTCACCAGGTAAGAGGCATAACAAATGGCCTTTGCTTCAAATGGAATGGAGTTTAAAGTAGGGAGGATTTGCTAACACTATACAAGGCACTACTCAGACCTCAGTTAGAATACTGTGAACAGGTTTGGGCCTCTTATTTAAGGAAAGATATACTGGCTTTGGAGGCATTCCGGAGAAGGTTCACTAGGTTGATTCTTAATATGGAACGATTTTCTTAAGAGAAAAAGTTGAGTAGACTACACTGTATTGATTGGAGTATAGAAGAATGAGAGGCAACCTTATTGAAGCATGCAAGATTCTTAGAGGACTTGACAGGGGAGATGTGGAAAGTTTGTTTCTCCTTGTAGGGGAACCTAGGACTACAGGGCATAATCTCAGAATAAGGGTTTATTTAAAACACATTTAAAACTGAGAAGAAGAGGAATTTCTTCTCACAGAAGGTGGTGAATTTGTTGAATTGTTTACCACAGAGGGCTGTTGAGGTTGGGTCACTATTTATATTCAAGGCTAGGCAGAATTATATTCAAAGATAAACAGATTTTCAGTCAGTAAGCAAATCAAGGGTTTTGTGGAAAAGGCTGACAAGTGGAGTTAAGGTTTATCAGATCAGCCAAAAAAGCATTAAATGGCAGAGCAGACTCAATGGGCTGAATGGTCTACTTCAATGTCTATGTCTTATGAGTGTAGCCTTGTTGAGTTATCAGAGTCAGAGATGTGGGGAATGGTATTGGAGGGACAGGATATGGACACAATCAAACAGAAGGTCAAACAATTGACCAAAGTTCTGAAATAAAAACAGAAATAGCTAGAGAAACTCAGCAGGTCTTCAGAACTGAAGGGTCACTGGACTCAAAGCTTTAACTCTGCTTTCTGTCCACAGATCCTGCCAGACCTGCTGTGTTTCTCCAGCAATTTCTACTTCTGTTTTAGATCTTCAGCATCTGCAGTTCAGCATAGAATTCCTATAGCGTAGAAGCAGGCTACTCAGCCCAGGAAGTTCACACCAACCCTCCAAAGAACAGCCCACTCAGATGCACCCCCTACCCTATCCCTGTAACCTTGCATTACCCATGGCTAATCCACCTAAACTACAGATTTCCTGCTCTGGAGACCTGGGTCCAAACCTCACCATGGCAACTGGTGGTATTTACGTTTGATCAATTAAAACCTGGAATCGAAAGCTAGTGTCAGCAAGGGTGGACATTGATGATCAACAGAAAAACCCATCTGGTTCACTAGTGTCCTTTAGGGAGGGAAATCTGCCTTCCTTACTTGGGCTGGCCTGCATGTGATTCCAGACCCGAGCAATGTGGTTGACTCTTAACTGCCCTCTGAAGTGGACATAGTTCAAGGGCGTTTAGGGATGGCCAGCAAATACTGGCCTTGCCGATGATGCCTACATCACAATAAATAAAAGAAAAAATCATGTTTGAAAGCATTATTGCTATTCCTGACCATTTGGCTGATTACAATAACCATCCAAGCTGCCCAAACTACAGATTGAGGGCTTCATGTTACCACTGGCAATTGAACTAGAGAAACCTTTGTCCTTTTCTGGTGTTTGCATTTCTCCAGTTTGTCATGGGTGTCACTGGAAAAGTCTGTTTTCAGCCTTACTGATGTGTCAATCCTTAATTAATAGCAGCAACTTCACTCAATCAAAGAGGCCACTGCTGAAATCTAATGAAGGGGCATTGAAAGAAACTGGGATGGAAACGCTGAGGATCAGAGCTTTCGAAAGCAATGGTCGAAGAAGGAAGAAAAGAGATATGACTTGCAAATACCTGTCATAACAGTTAAAAAGAAATAATCTGTCTTCAAAAAGACTTGTCCATGACGTCAAAACATCTTAAGTGCTTTGTAGCCAATGGAATATTTTTCTGGATTCATTGTTTTAATAAAGGAAACACAATTCCACTTCCCCGTTTCCTCACCAAACAGCAATGGGATAATGACAAGACAATTTGTTTTTGTGATTTTAGCTGGGGCTGAAATGTTGGTTAAACATTCTTCAAATAGTGTCATGGGATCTTTGCATGTATCCAATGTGACAACATTCAAAAGACAATATAGTAGCCTTTCCTCAGTATTGACCCTTCAACAATGCATGAGTCACAAAACATTAATGTGCAGGTTCAGCATGAAGTCAAGAAGGCTATTGGGATGATATCCTTTGTTGTGAGAGGAATATAAAAGAAAAGATGTTACATTTCACTTATACAGGGCATTGGTGAGACCACACCTTGAATACTGTGTACAGTTTTTGGTCTTAATTAAGGAAGGATGTAAACGCGTTGGAGGTGACTAGGGGGAGGTTTGCTAGATTGATAGCTGGAATGAGTGGCTGGTCTTATGAAGAAAGGTTGGACAGATTGGACATGTTTTCACTGGAACAAAAACAGAAGTTGCTGGAAAACTCAGCAGGTTTGGCAGCATCTGTGAAGAAAAATTCAGAGTTAACGTTTTGGGTCTGGTGGTGCTTCCTCAGATCTTCCTCCAGAACCATGGCCTTCAGTTTCAGACAGGACACTGCCTGAGGCACAGTGGATAACATTCTAAGCCTTTCAGGAATTATTTTCTTGCTGGCACAAAATCCCTTCTGGCCAATGTTGCTCCTTTCCTTTCCTTTCAACCAGGAGTACAATGAGAGGGAAGGTTGGAGGGGTCTACAATGCCTTTTCCCCCACACCCTCCAATTCTGAAACCTTTGCAGAAAAGGGAGTAGTGCTCTATCCATCTTGGCCTCCATGATCGGCACAGATTCCCACCTTGTTTTTTGAAGTAGTCCATTCGAGACAGCACTATGTTTCAGAACTCAGTTTAAAAGCTGCACCCAGCAGCTTTTTTGTCGAACAATTGCACCCACAGCTTGTACTGGCTGCTGAGGAAATTCAGCAGCCATTGGGTTTCTATGTACTTTTTTTGTGCATTTAGTTCCTCTTCTGTTTCTGCTCTATGCAACTCAGTACAGTCGGAACTGACTGCTGTCTACAGTTAAAGGATCTTAGACAACATTTTACACGACTGGGAGAGACCAGACAGTAAAGGCTACAACCCTGCATGTTTAAGGACTTGTTGACTAAAGGCTTTTCTTTTCAGAAGTGCAACTTACGTTTGCAGAAGGGTGAAAGACAGCCTTCATACTTCAGTATTGTTCTGACAGTAAAACTGAAAAGTACAGAAGTACTAATTCTCAGAAAGACAGAAAGCAGATGGGGGAGGGGGTGGAGAAATCTACTCCCCCAGGGATCTAAGGCAACATGAAGATGGAATTGTTCAGGAGCCTAGAGGTGGTTGGGGGTCTACTGAGATGAGAAAGACTTGGAGAGATGGGGAGGCACGTTTGGAACCAGCCTCCTGTTGGGTCTGGTGGGTCTATTCTCCAAATTGACCTGATCACAGAAACATAAAGAAATAGAAAGATCGGGAGGCCATTCAGCTGTTTAAACTTGGTCCAACAATCAGTATCATCATGGCTGATCATCCAGCTCGTTACCCTATTCCTGCTTTGTCCCCATGCACGTTGATTGCTTTAGTCCTAAGAACTACGTCTAATTCCTTCTTAAAAAATATTCAGTGTTTTGGCCTCAACCGTTTTCCATGGCAGAGAATTCTATAGGCTCACCACTCTCTAGGTGAAGAAATTTCTCCTCATCTCAGTCCTAAATGGCCAACTCTATATCCTTACAGTGTGACCCCTGGTTCTGGACTCCCAAACATCAGGAGCATCCTTCCTGTATTTACCCTGTCTAGTAATTTTAGAAACTTATAGGTTTTATTGACACTTCATTGACATTTACAGATCATTGACCCTTTATGGGTTAATCCAATTAATTTGAGTCAAAATTTGACAATAGTTACTAATCATCAGTGATCCACCGTAGACCTGTCCATCTGTATTCTAATCTCAGATTGGTGTGATAAGAAAAAAAGATGGTGGCACCATCTGGGTTAGCTTCACTTCCTCTTCTTTTTAAGAATAATAAGCACTGAGAGGGCATGTGAATGTAATGTTGGAGAGAGAAAAAAAATAAATGATTCTTGCAATGTGCATTTCCTGTCCGTCACACTTCAAGTATCACACATCTGTGGCAGTCAGATAACGTGCTGCTGAAAGCAAAGTGTCTGCATACAGACTGATGCCATCAACATCACTCTGAGCAATCAAATGAACAAGGCAACAAAAATGGAAACCAAATTTGTGATTCTGGTGCCAATCCCCTCCCTCACCACCGCCCAACACAACCCCCACACAAACAATTTAAAAAAAATCTTCTTGTCATTTATAACTGAAAATGGGTGATTACATAGGCCACCTATGTTACAGGACAGTTCTGCGGGGGATGGCATTGGCGTGAAAATCAGCCATTATATGGGTCTGAGAGGCCTGTTGCTGTGGTAATTGTTGCTGTCTTAGGGACCACCTGGAATGACCCTGCATGCGGAGAAGAGTTAGCGACAGTAGATTGAATCTGTCATTGAGTCATAGAGTATGGAAACAGACCCTTTGGTCCAACTCATCCATGCCAACCAGAAATCCTAAATTGATCTAGTCCCATTTGCCAGTGTTTGATCCATATCCCTCTAAACGCTTCCTAGTCATATGCCCGTCCAGATGCCTCTTAAATGTTGTAATTTTTCCAGCCTCCACCACTTCCTCTGGCAGCTCATTCTATACACCCAGCACCTTCTGTTACCCCTTAGTCCCTTTTTTATCTTTCCCCTCTCGGTTTAAACCCATGCCCTCTCATACTGCACTCCGCTACACTGGGAAAAAGACCTTGGCTATTCACCCTATCCATGCCCCTCATGATTTTATAAAACTCTATAAAGTCACCCCTCAGCCTTTGATGGTCCAGGGAAAATAGCCTCAGCCTATTCTACCTCTCTCTATACCTCAAACCTTCCAATGCTGGTAACATCCTTGTAAATCTTTTCTTTTTATTTCTTTATTCATTTACGGGAGGAGGGCATCGCTGGCTAGGCAGCATTTATTGCCCATCCCTAATTGCCAAGAGGGTGCTTAAGAGTCAACCACATTGCTGTGGATCTGGAGTCCATATGTAGGCCAGACCAGGTAAGGATGGCAGTTTCCTTCCCTAAAGGACATTAGTGAGCCAGATGGTTTTCTGCTCCTTTCATGTTTAACACCATCTTTCCTATAGCAGGGAGACCAGAATTGAAAGCATTATTCCAAAAGTGGCCTAAACAATACCCTGTAAAGCCACAAAATGACATCCCAACTCCTATATTCAATGCATCGACCAGTAAAGGCAAGTGTACCAAACGCCTTGTCCTGACGAAGGGTTTCGCCCGAAACGTTGACTTTCATGCTCCTTGCTGTCTGACCTGCTGTGTTTTTCTTGCTTCACATCTACTGACTCTGGCTTCCAGCTTTTGCAGTCCTTATTGCCTTTTTCAACACAGTCTTCCTGTGACTCCACTTTCAAGGAACTACAAACCTGCACCCCAAGGTCTCTTTGTTCGGCAACACTCCCCAGGACCCTACCATTATGTGTATAATTCCTGCCCTGATTTACCCCACTAAAATGCAGCACCTCACATTTAAAAAAAAAATTAAACTCCATATGCCACTCCTCAGCCCATCGGCCCATCTGATCAAGGTCACGTTGTGCTCTGAAATAATCTTCTTCACTGTCCACTACACCACCAATTTTGGTGCCATCAGCAAACCATACCTCCTATATTCACATCCAAATCATTTATATCAATGACAAAAAGTAGTGGACAGATCGTTCCAGCACACCGCTGGTTACATGCCTCTAGTCAGAAAAACAACCCTCCACTACCACCCTCTGTCTCCTACCTTCAAGCCAATTTTGCATCCGAATGGTTAGCTCTCCCTGGATTCCATGTGATTTAACCTTGCTAACCAAACTACCATGAGGAACCTTGTCGACCACCTTGCTGAAGTCTATATAGATTACTGCTCTACCTTCATCAATCTCCTTTGCCACTTCTTCAAAAAACTCAATCAAGTTGATGAGATACAATCTCCTATGCACAAAGCCACATTGACTATCCCTAATCAGTCCTTGCCTTCCCAAATACATGTAAATTCTATCCTTCAGAATCCCCTCCAATGACTTACCCTCCACTGACGTCAATTTCACCGGTCTATAGTTCCGTGGTTCTCCTTAGCACATTTCTTAAATATTGGCACCACGTTAGCCACCCTTCAGTCTTCCAGCACCTCACCCGTGGCTATCAATGACACCAATATCTCAGCAAGGGGCCCAGCAATCACTTCCCTAGCTTCCCATAGAGTTCTGGGATAATCCCAGGGATTTATCCAGCTCTGTGCATTTTAAGATAACCAGCATCTCCTCCCGTATATTATGGACATTTTTCAAGATTTCACTGTTTATTTCTCGAAGTTCTCTAGCTTCCATATCCTTTTCCACAGTAAATACTAATGTGAAATACTTGTTTAGTTTGTCAACTGTATATCCCAAACATTGACAACGTAAAAGGAGGTTGAAGTTTAAATTCATCTGCTCTGATTTGTTTGCGTAAATGAACTATCATCGATGAAGCTTTCTCCAAAATGTTTCTGTCAATGGGAAAGGGGCAGTGAGTCCTTTGAGTACTTTATTCTCACAGTGATGTGAAATGGAATGGTGAATTATATTGCTGAGAAAGATTATCATTCCCACAGCAAATTTCACAATGTCAGAAAATTTCTCTGCAGCCAATTAAATAGCTGTGACATATAATCAGTCTTATAATGTGGCAACCAAAATATGCTCACAGTGATCTCCCACAAACAACAATGTGGATTGGAGAATATATACTGATGAGAACTCTGGAGTGAACGGGCTTGCTCATCTCCCAATTTGCCCTGGGCCTTCTGGGAGTGGGACTTTAATCCATGACTCTCTGAGAGTCAAAGTGGAGTGCAAGCAAAAGGAAGTTGTACTGAAAGTGACCAGCTAGGAGGTTGAAACTGGCATCATTCAGTCACCCAGATACAACACTGGATCAGGTGATACTACTTGCACAGAGCAAATACAGGCTCAATGTGTTAAATGGCATCCTTCTGTCTGTAAGATTCGATTCAATGAATTGCTAGACCAGAATTTTGGTTTCTCCACGGTGTTTGTTTTGTTTAGACAGCAGAGCATATATTTCCCCTCTGGCTGTCCAGGCACTTTGCTGCCTCTGGGTTTTTTTTTTGGTATTTTAGAAATATTCTCTTCAAAACCTAACAGAAATTTCTCTCAGAACTGTGAAAAATGCAGACAGATGGTCAGTGTTGAGGGAGTGCTGCACTATCAGAAGGTCAGTGTTGAGGGAGAGCTGCACTGGTGGAAGGTCAGTGCTGAGGGAGTGCTGCATTGCCAGAGCAGCAGTACTTAGTGAGTGCCTCACTATCTGAAGGTCAATATTGAGTGAATGCCACACTGTCAGACGGTAAATACTGAGGGGGTGCTGCACGATCAGAGCATCAGCACTGAGGGAGTGCTGTACTGTCAGAGTCAGCATTGAAAGGGAGCTGCACTGGCAGAGGCACAGTGCTGTACTGTCAGGGACATAGTGCTGAAAGAGTGTTGCATGGTGCGACAGCAGATTAGAATCTGTACTGAAGAAAACCACAGCAACACAAACACACAATGTCAGATGAACGAAATGACTATCTCCTCCCCACAGAGAACTGAACTGAACCCACCCTGTCAGCATAACCATGTGTGAAGCATGAGTGGAATGCAGTGTCAGAGCGCATTTCAGGGAAACCAATTTGATTAATTTAAAATACAGATAATCTAGTTCAGAACAATGAAGTCCTGACGAAGGGTTTCAGACAACACATTGACTTTCCTGCTCCTCGGATGCTGTCTGACCTGCTGTGTTTTTCCAGCTTCACATCTACTGACTGTAGTCCAGAACAATAAGACCATAAGACACAGGAGCAGAAATTAGGCCATTCAGCCCATCAAGTCCGCTCTGCCATTCAACCGTGGCTGATAAGTTCCTCAACCCCATTCTCCTGCTTTCTCCCTGTAACCCTTGATCTCCTTGATCATCAAGAACCTATCTATCTCAGTCTTAAATGTACTCAATGACCTGGCCTCCACAGCCTTCTGTGGCAGTGAATTCCATAGATTCACCACTCTCCGGCTGAAGAAGTTTCTCCTTATCTCCGTTCTAATAGGTCTTCTCTTTACTCTAAGGCTGTGCCCTTGGGTCGTAGTCTCTCCTACAAATGAAAACATCTTCCCAACATCCACTCTGTCCAGGCCATTCAGTATTCGCTAAGTTTCAATTAGAACCCCCCCTCAGCCTTCTAAACTCCAATGTGTCTTCTTTCTTTCTCTCTCATGTGTCATGGACAAGAGCAAAGGTAAATTCAGTTATTGTTTCTATCCGTGTTTCCTGTCTATAACAGGGGTTATCTTTAAATTATTTTCTTTTTCCTCATTCAAACAATGCGGTGATGTGTTTCCCCAAACAATCCCGGTTTGTAAGGTTTGCACTGCATTTAAATAGTTTGTAATACGCATTCACACACACTTGCATCCAAGAAAGAGATGATAATGGAGGAATTAACAAATTCCTTCAAATCATGGGTGTTGGAATGAGTTCTCGTGAATTAGGGTGTGCAGTAAATCAATATCCAGTTGAGGTTTTTCATTGGCTGTGTGCAGATGTTTCTCTTTTAAGAGTTGACACACAGTCAAGTTGCTGCTAAAGGTGTTGCAGTTGTACAGAACTTTCCTTTCAGAAACATTGATTTGTTTTCTGGAATCAAATATTAAGAGTCATTGAGATTAGAGACCGCCATTTAGCTAAACCTGTATTTGCTTACTCTTTAGGTGTTATAAGCAGGCTCACCAACAAGACACAAAACTCTAGATTTACAGATATTTCAGAAAAGCCAGGAGTTTCAATCAGATTACTGGGGCTTTGGGTGATGCACTCAGCTACTGAGGTGGTTTTGGAGTTGTATCATGAGAAACTATTGTGTTTTATAGCAGACAACACCGAGTTAATCGATAATGAGTTGCGATGGTTTCCTTTGCTCAGACCTAGCTAAGGTGGCAGTTCTGTCTACAGGTTTTTCATGTTGGCTTGGCTGGAATGCCCCCATTCAAGGACTGTCACATTCCAGGAGGTGATGTTTGCTTCAGTCCTGACTGAAATTTGCTAGAAATTTGAAAGCAATCAACTTGCTCATTCTGTGTTCACTAGAAGCCATTTTAAAATCCAGCAAGATGCATTTTCTAAAGGAAGAATTCAAACAAAGCATTGCAGTTTTTTAAAAAAAACAATAAGGGCTCATCCAGCTCTACACCTTGTTATCTCAAGAGATCTTTCTTTCTGCCTTCTGGATATTATCCACACACATACATGAATTCTCTTTCTCACCTTCTTTCTCTCCTTTCCTAACTTGTATTTTCTTTCCTAATTTTTCATCTGTCTTCTTTCATTTGTTTTGCATTCGGTCATCAGGCCCCAATTATTTACCATCTACATTGAATGCGGGCATAGAAGGTACTGTGGCAAAATTTGCAGAAGACACTAAAATAGATAGGAAAGTAAGTTGCTATGAAGAAATAAGAAACCTATAAATGGATATGGATAGGTTAGTTGAATGGGTCAAAATTTGGCATATGGTGTTTAATGTGGATAAGTGTGAGGTTATCCATTTTCATCAGAGGAATAGAAAGGCAACTTATTATATAAACAGAGAGAAACTTCAGAGTGTTTTGTTGCAGAGCGATCTGGGTGCCCTCTTGCATGAAGCGCTGAAAACATGTAGGCAAATACAGCAGGAAATAAGGAAGGCAAATGGCATTTATCGTCAAAGGAACAGATTATAAAAATAGGTAAGTGTTGCTGCAACTGCATAGTTTTGATCCCCTTACTTGAGTAAGGATGTAATTATACTGGAGGCAGTTCAGAGAGAGTTCACTAGATTGAGTCCAGAATTGAGGGGTTTGTTTTTTGAAGAGAGATTGGGTATTTTGGCCAATACTCTCTTGAGTTTAGAAGAATGAGAGGAGATTTCATTGAGGTATATAAGATGCTCAAGGGGATTGACAAACTAGGCGTAGAGAGGATGTATCCTCACGTGGGACAATCTAGAACAGAGATCATAGATATAGGGTAAGGCTAAGCAGATTTAAAACAGAGATGAGGAGAAATGACTTCTTTCACGTTGTTGTGAAACTGTGGAATTCAGTATCCCAGATTACGGTGCACGCCAGGATACTGAATAAATTTAAGAACGAGACAGAAGATATTTTTAATTAGTCCTAGGTTGAACGCCTATGGGGAGCGGGCAGGAAAGTGGAGTTGAGGCCAAGATGAGATCAGCCATGAACGTATTAAATGGTGGAGCGGGCTTGAGGAGCCGAATGGCCTACTCCTGTTCCTAATTCTTATGTTACTTATTTCTGATCATTTGTGGAGCTTGCCTGATGATGGATGAAGGGATAGTGATCAGGGTGCTTTTGTAGTGACAGTAGCCGTTCAGTGAGCCTGTGCCATGGCTCTGGTGAGTCAGGCTGCAGGTGTGCTTATACACAGCTGGGGGGCAGTTGGTGACCTTTTTGAGGCTGACAGGAAGCAAATCAGGAAGGCCAGCAATGCAACTTGAAATGATTTTACATAGATGAATAAAAAGAGGAAGCAACTCCTGCATGTGAGTAAGAGCTGTCTGTACTTTTGAAAGTTCACTGGGTTATTGGAAAATGGGCTGTGAAGTGAGCGGAGAATTTATTCAACGCAGCAGGTACAACAGAGCCGAACATACTTTCTTGTTAAAACAATCATGTTTCTACAGAATGCTTCACCTTCTCAAATGATCCCAAAGGCCCAACCAGTGAAAGATATGATCAAGGAACAGGAGTAGGCCCCTCAGCCTTTGATCTTCAGTGCTATTCAATGACTTCATGACAGATCTGATTTTAACCTTAATTCTACATTCCTGCAAATCCTCAATAATCTTTCATCCACTTGGTAATCAAAAATCTATCTACCTCTGCAGAAAGAAAAATTAAAGATTCTGCATTCATTGTTTTTTGAGAAAGGGAATTCTAAAGATTCACAACCTCTGGCAGCAACAATGTTTCCTCACCTCTGTTTTAAATGGGCACCCCTTTATTTTTAAATTCTGATCCCTAGTTCTAGATTCTCCTAAAAGAGGAAACATCCTTTCCACATGCACCCGGTCACATCCCCTCAGGATCTTATATGCTTCAATTAAGTCACCTCTGACTCTTCTGAATTCTTCTAGTCTGTCTAGCCTTTCCTCATAAAGCAGACAATGACTCAATAAAGAACACTTATCAAGTGTTTTTACTATTGTAACAGAATAAAGCAGCAGCCAATTTTAACAAAGCAAGATTTTGCATGTGATAATGACCAGAAAATGTATTGTAGAATTGCTGGTCTAGGCGTAAATATTGGCCTTGTTACCTCTGGAAACCTTCCATCTTGTAAGGCAAGCTTTGCTTTCTGGTGCTGAACTTTGTGTTAAACATCAGCTAGTGTGTCTCAGTCTCCACTCGCTAACTTGGCAGTCTTTACCACATTTGTTGAAGAGGAAGAGAGCTGGTTGAGCAGGTGGAGGATTTTCTGGCCCCTCTTTTCTCTGAGCTGCTTCTTGTCCAGATGAGCTTTTCGATTGTCTTCTCCTCTTCCAATGCTCTTCCTCGAGATGTTAGCCGCAACTGTCTCCCAGTTGATAATGTCAACATCTGTCAGCTACAAGTCTTCCTTGTAGCGGGGTATGAATGACCACGGGGTCATGCCCTAGTGCCAATTGACTGTATAGAATTTTCTTTGGAGAAGTAGTTTCATTTGACCAATGAACGTGGCAGAGCCAGCACAGACTTTACTGGTTTAGTACTGAGTGTACGCTAATGGAATTAACACACTCCAGGAGCTCTGTGTTGATAACGTTCTCCTGATCAGTGAGGAAAGAAACTGTTTGGCCTTTTCTACTGCCAAGCGGACATTGTCCAGCTCTAACCACTGTGGAGGAGAATGCTGAGGACTCAGACTTGGTAGACTCACAGATTCCCCTGATGACATTGCCAGGTGTCACCTGAGGTAGGGTCTCAGTTTATTGCTTCATCAGTTATAAAGATGGCACTCAAACAGTGCAGTACTCCCTCAGTACTTCCCCGGTATGTCAACAGAGATCGGGTGTTTCCAGAATGGGACTTGAAGCCACAACTCCCAGACTCAGTGGGCATCAGTGCTAACCTGTTAGTAGTTCCTAGGATCACTGCATGGCTCCGATACCAGCCAGTCACACAAGGGATTCAGTCAGGAGCATGCTGTTAGCTACTCTAAGCTGTGCTGACTACAGGAAAGAAACAAACATGATCGTTGATCAACGTCAGTGAGAGAGTGTACCCATAGGTCAGCATGATGTTCCTCATGATTAATGTCCCATCAGCAATCAGTCATTATGTTCAAACTTAAAGAAGGATATCTTTAACAGGTCACACACAGGGGAAATGACCCTGCGTAAATAGACCCTAGACCAGAGTCAACACCTTCGGGGAGAGAAAGAGAGTGAGTGGGGAGGAGAGAAAGAGAGAGAGGATCAGCACCTCACATGACAGAAAGAGACAATACCTTCAGGGAGAAGAGAGAGAGCGACAGTTCTGAGGAAAGATCACTGGATCCAAAATGTTAACTCTGCTTCCTCTCCACAGATGCTGGCTTGTTTCTGATTTCCAGCATCTGCAGTTCTTTGCTTTTTTGTTTCGCATCCACCATAATTTCCATATAGGCCTCCAGCCACATCTCCAACAGAACTAGACAGTTTGCAACTTTAGTGTCATATTTGACCCTGAGATGAGATCGGTTTCCAATCCAAAACCCCCTCTTTTGCAAAGACTATGCACTCACTTCCATCTCTGATATTCCCCATTTCTCTTCCTGCCTCAGCTCCTCTCCTGCTGAAATCCTCATCCTCAGTTTAGTTCTTCCAAAAACAAACATGTCAACATTATTCCGACAAGATGGCCTTGTATCTCTTTAGACCATAATTATCAGTTCGCTCAAAACACTGTTACCAGTAAACCAACTCAAAAACAAGTTCTGGTCATCCATCATCTCCTTTCCTTGCTGACTTTCACTGTCTTAAGTTTATTATTTAAATTGCTCATTTATTTTTTAATGTCCATTTTCATATTCTTGCCCCTTCTCTCGGTCACCTCCTCTGGCCCTAAAATACCTTAGAAGTATCATTCCATCAAACCTTCCTTCCTATTATCCTTCTATCTTCAACCCCTACCCTCAATTATCTAAACCTCATTGAGTCATAGAGATGTACAGCACAGAAACAGACCTTTCAGTTCAGCTCATTCATGTTGACCAGATATCCTAAACTGATCTGGTCCCATTTGCTAGCATTTGGCCCGATTCCGTGTAAACTCTTCCTGTTCGTGTACCCGTCCAGATGCCTTTTAAATGTTGGAATTGTGCCCGCCTCCACCACCACGTCTGGCAGCTCATTCCATACACTAAAAGACAGATAGACAGGGTGGTGAAGATGGCGTTTGGCACACTTGCCTTCATTGGTCAGAACACTGAGTATAGAGTTGGGACGTCATGTTGTGGCTGTACAGGACATTGGTGACGCCGCTTTTAGAATGGTGCACTTAATTCTGGTCTCCCTTGACTAGGAAAGATGTGGTTAAACTTGAAAGGGTTCAGAAAAGATTTACAAGGATGTTGCCGGGATTGAAGGGTTTGCGAACACTGTGTGAAAATGTTACCTCTCAGGTCCCCTTTAAATCTTTCCTCTCTCGCCTTAAACCTCTGCCCTCTAGTTTTGGACACCCCTACCCTGGGAAAAATGCCGTGGCTTTCACCCTATCTATACCCCTCATGACTTTATAAGCCCCTATTAGGTCACCCGTCAGTCTCCGATGCTCCAGGGGAAGTAGCCCCAGCTTATTCCGCCTCTTCCCATAGCTCAAACCCTTCAATCCTATTGAAGGGAGACCAGGATTAAATGCAGCATTCGAAAAGCGGCCTCGCCAATGTCCTGTACAGCCACAACATTACGTCCCAACTCTATACGGTTGCCCATCCACCTAAATGTATCTGCGGTGTTTCCACCTTTCTGAAACTGCCAACTATCACACTCCCTGGTTCTTGTAAATTCCGCATTGCCTCTAATTGCTGGTCCAACCAATCCATGTATTCTGGACGACATAGTCTGCAGGAACATTGAAATTCTCCCAGATCTTCCACATCCAACAGGAAGAGCACGTCACCCTACTAAAACCCTACTAACAATCTACAGACCCAGAAAATACCGAAAAACAAACACAACCCACTTATAGAGTCATACAGTCATCTCGCACAGAAGCAGACCCTTTGGTCCAACTTGTCCATGCCCAACTAATCCCAAACTAGACTAGTCCCTCCTGCCTGCTCCTGGCCCATATCCTCCAAGCCCTTCCTATTCATGTATCTAGCCAAATTTCTTTTAAATGATGCAATTGTACCTGCATCCACCACTTTCTCATGAAGTTCATTCCACACACGAACCATTCTCTGAGTAAAATGTTTGCCCCTTACGTCTTTTTAAAATCTTTCCCCATTCACCTTAAAAATGTGCCCCCTAGTCTTGAAATGCCCCATCCTAGGGAAAAGACAATTACCACTAACTCTATCTATATCTCTCATTATTTTATAAATTTCTATCAGGTCACGTCTCAACCTCCTACGCTCGTGAAAAAAATCCAGCCGATCCAGCCTTTCTTTATAACTCAAACCTTCCATACCCGGCAACATTCTGGTGAATCTTTTCTGAAGCCTCTCCAGCTTGATAACATCCTTCCTATAGCTGGGCGACCAGAACTGAACACATTATTCCAGAAGAGGCCTCACCAACGTTCCGTATGACCTCAACGTGACTTCCCAACTCCTGTACGCGAAGGGCTGAGCAATGAAGGCAAGCGTGCCAAACGCCTTTTTAACCAACCTGTCTATGCATGACACAAACGTCAAAGAATTATGTACCCTAACCCTAGGTCCCTCTGTTCTACAACACTATCCAGGACCCAACTATTAATTGTATAAGCCCTACCCTCGTTTGTTGTAACAACATGCAATATCTCACATTTATCCAGATTGAACTCCATCTGCCATTTTTCAGCCCACTAACCCATTTGATCAAGATCACCTTGTAATCTTAGAAAACCTTATTCACTATCTACCATGCCACCAATTTTGGAGTCATCTGCAAACTTATTAACCATGCCTTCTATATTCTCATCCAAATCATTCACATAAATGACAAACACTTTGCTCAAAAACCCAGTGTTTGCACAGTCTTACTGCTCAAAACACTGCTCTGGGATAACTTCATACCTATCTTTCATATTAAAATTCAATCGAGCGACAGATCTCAGTAAAACACAAAAAAAACTCTCTGGAACTCTCACCCTAAACTACTTTCTTATCGATCAGGTTTCAGACCTTACAGTCAGCTCTCCTCATATCTCCTTCTTTAACTTGGTGTCCATTTTGTTTAATTATAGCTCTGTAAAAAATGGTTAGGACATTTTTCTTCATGAAACATCTCTCCTCAAAAAAGTGTAAGTAGTTTTGTTTTGTCCTGCTCATTGGCTGCTCTGCTACATAATACGTTAAGGAGTCTTCTCCGAAGGAACTGTCTCAGTACGGCCACCATTAACATCCCTTGCTCAGTAAACACACATCCATGACCTATCATACCTTTTTTAAAACCTCTTTATTCTCATGGGATATGTATCTCACTGTTTGGGACAGTATTTATTCTCCATCCCCAATTTCCCTTGAAGTGAGTAACTAGCTAGGCCATTTCAGAGGGCAGTTACGAGTCAATCTCATTGCTGTGGCTTGGAGTCATATGTAGTCCAGACCATGGAAGGACAGCAGATTTCCTTCCCGAAAGGACGTTAGAAATCAGGATATGTTTTTATAACAATTAAAATAGCTTCATGGTCACCATCATATTGAGACTATTTTATTAATTGAATTTAGATTCCATCAGATTCTATGTTGGGTTTTCAACCTAAGTCTACCCAGTATTAGCCTGGGCTTTTGGTTTGCAACTACACAACCAGCCCCCACTTTCCGTTTCAAGGTATGTTAATATATTACACTGTCTAAGCTCCATGCCATCTTGTTCAAAGGTCTTTCCTGGAATCCCTCTTGCCAAATTTCTGAATTACTTATGAAGCTAAAACAATCTTCACTGTTACATTCTCCATGGACAATATGATCTGTGTTCTTCTTTGAACTCTCAGCAACCATAGACAGGTGTCCATCCTATCCTCCACCAGCACCTACCTACTATTGTCCAGTGCAATTACTGACCCTCATTTGCTTCCACTCTTGTCTGTCTAATCATGGCCAGAGTATTTCGAGCAACTGAGACCTTCCCCCCTGAATTCATTACATACGCAGTCCCTCAGTGATCTAGCCCAAGTTACCTCCTCTTTCTTGACATAAACTCATCAGCTATGGTGTCAAGCATTAAGTGCACTCCATTGGCACCCAACTCTACCTTGCCACCCTGTTTCTCAAACTCTCCGCTGCCTTTGTGCTATTAACCTTGGCCCATTCCACATACTCTCTTTCCTTGCAGTGGACTCCAATTTCCTTGCCAGCTACACTGCCAGGCTGCACCATTGTGGTCTCCCAGTTGATCCCATTGTTGTATAAGATAATGTTTTTGAAAGAGTTAATGCTGAAGTTTCATATAGCTCAACCCAGTTGGATGGTGAAAGTCAATAGGTGGAAAAGAAGCAGTCTAGTACGAGGTCTCTACAGAGACAGACTTGTCATCTCTGGGTCCTGATAGTTAGGCATAATTACAGTGACTAGGTAATGTAGCTTGCACCTATTGCTATAATGCAGCAAAAAGCATCTTGTTGTGTAAGGCAAATGCCTATTCTTGTTAAAGCTTGATCATATTCATGTTATGCCACTGCTAATTTGATAGACCATTATACTCAGGATTTGTAGGGGCCGTGGACAGATTGGAAGGCTTCCTTATGAGTTTGCTCCTGTCCTGGACAAAGTGGCCATCAATAGGTTGAGGCAGCAGGTCATGAAGGGGGTTATAGGACTCAACCATCTAACGCCCTTCCACAGTTATGTCACATTCGGGTAGCTATTGAGGTGGGGCATGCAGTGTACACCAGCACAATAGAGGCCTTTAGAGATCAGTGGGCACCACAGGGGCTGAAGTGCATCATTATCCCAGGTAATAATATTTTGATTTGATTTTGATAAGTTTCATTTAGTCTTCTATAAGTTTCCATTACTTGTTTGATTTTGTTTTTACTACAGTGCTCCAGTAGGATGGTAATATTTTGTTTTAAAAGAGTAGAAAGGAGATTGCTGTGACCACAAGCCACCAGTAATTGGTACTGCAGCATATGACACCCATGTCCTAGCGCCATCCTTCATATCCTTATTATTAGGGGAAAACCCACACCTATTGGTTAATGAGCCTGTACATCTGATTTGTACCATGTTTTCCAAGGGTGCAGTAGCAGTAATGTCAATTAGAAATCCTGTTCCCATCATTTAGAATGATGCCATTCTAGGTGACTCAATGATCTGACCCAATGGTTGAAGTAAAGCTGGAATTGAAGTCACATGTAAAGGAGTCTTGTTAAGAATCTTCCAACAGGACTGTCCTTGGATTAGGGGAGGGCAAGATGATTGGCATTCATGGACCAACTGTTTTGTTTCTACTTCAATTTTTCAGCGTCCTTGTTTCTCTCTGACAGGATCTCTCAGTGGTTGTCTGCTCCCATCAAATGCACTCATGGAGGAGGTATTCGTTAAGAGATCACAGCAGAAGAAAAAGACGTCACCACTCAACTACAAAGAGAGATTATTCATCCTGACTGACACCAAAATCTCCTACTATGAATATGACAGCGAACGAATGGTAAGTGTCCATTATTAGAGGTTTCTGATGCAGCTGAAGCCCAGATATTAACTGTAACAATGCTCTTCAGCAGGGAATGTGAGTAGAAACAGTTTTCATTTTTCTGTCATGAAACACGGACATCGCTGGCTAATGAGCATTTATTGCCCATCCCTAGTTGCTCTTGAGAAGGTGTTAGTGAGCTGCCTTCTTGAACCACTTCAGTCCACATGCTGTAGCATGACCCACAATACCCTAAGGGAGGGAGTTCCAGGATTTTGACCCAGTGACAGTGAAGGAACAGCAATATATTTCCAAGGCAAGAGATGAGTGTGTTAGAGAGGAACTTGTAGGGGGTGGTGTTCCCATGTAATTGCTGCTCTTGTCCTTCTAGATGGGAGGGACTGTGTTTTACAAGATGCTGTCTAAGGAGTATTGATGGTGGTTTTGGGAGTAGATATTTAAAGTCGTGAATGTGGCGCCAATCAAGCAGGCTGCTTTGTCATGATAAAATGGAATCCACTTGAATTGATGGCTAGTCCTTTTGCATTTGTTACCTGCTTGTCATTTTTAAGGGCATCTGAGGTTGACCCAATTCTGTGAAAATGCAGCCTTCAAGTCCAATTAGGGCATCTGTTCTATGTAATCACTTTACATCCTCTACATCGCTGTGGTTTGTTGGGTGATCCTGAACAACTATTCATTGTAGGGGGCTTACACTCTTGACAGAAACCTCAACCAAACCCCACATTCACCAGCCATGTGCGCTGAATAATAACAGGTTGATGTTTGACCCCTTCGCTTCTCCTCAGCTTGTCGTGATTAATCTGCTTATGACAGAGAAGGAATTGATTCTGATGGCACAGCCCTTGGTTTTCCTGCTAAAGGAGCAGCAGGGCAGCTAACTATCTAAACATCCAAAGCACTATTGACCACATTTCTGTGGATGAGGGGAAGGAACAAAGGCAATAAGATTGGACAACACAGTGAATTTTAGTGTCTGTTCCTCAATTGAGCACTAAATGCCATGGTAAATTTAGAGTACCTGGAGACATTGGGCCTAAGAATCCATTACTCACCCAAGAGATCTTGATTATTTCTGAAGACTTGAGAGATAGCAATCTAATTTAGCCTGAAAGCTCTATGTGGTGTACTGCACTTGTAATGTGTTGAGTCAGAGATTGCTGGCCCTGATTTGTCAGGTCAACACATTCAAATAGTGCCAGATGTCCAACCTCCTATTTATCCTCTGTAAGTCTAAGGCATCCAAAACTCTGCTGCCTGTGTCTTAACTCGCACTAGGTCCCAACCTCCTATCATCCTTTGTGTTCTCTGAACTACAATGGTCTGATGCTAAAATTCTCCTCATCCTCATTTACAGAATTTACAAATCCCTCCAAGGACTCGCCCCACCCCCTGCCAGATGCTAGAATGTTGTCTAGTCCAACAATCCTCTGAACAATTATCCAATCAGAGTCTCTCCAGCTTCCTTGAAGTTAACACTTTCACCATTTAGGACAGAGAAAAGGAGGTGTTTCTTCTCTCAGAGGAATGTTTGTGTTTGGAATTCATTTTTCTGGAAGACAGTGGGCTTTCGGTCGCTTAATATAATCTAGGTTGAGTTGGAGAGATTTTTGATTGAGAAAGCGGTGAAAGGTTGTGGGGTCAGGTAGGTACGTGGAGTTAAGATCAGAATTAGATCCAACATGATTGCAACTTTTGAAAATTCATTTATTCATGGGATGTGGGTATCTCTGGCTAGGCCAGCATTCATTGCCCACCCCTAATTGTCCAGATGGCAATTGAGAGTTAACTACATTGATGTGGATCTGGAGTCACATGTAGACCAGACCAGGTAAAGATGGCAGTTTCTTTCCCTAAAGGGACTAATGAATCAGCTGGGATTTTCCCCTGACAATCGGCAATAGATTCGTGGTCATCATCAGGGCGGCACGGTAGCTCAGTGGTTAGCACTGCTGCCTCACAGCACCAGCAACCCGGGTTCGATTCCAGCCTCTGGTGACTGTGTGGAGTTTGCACGTTCTCCCCGTGTCTGCGTGGGTTTCCTCCGGGCGCTCCGGTTTCCTCCCACAGTCCGAAGATGTGCAGGGTAGGTGGTTTGGCCATGGTAAATTGCCCCATAGTGTTCAGGGATGTTTAGGTTAGGTGGGTTAGACATGGGAAATGCAGGGGTAGGGGAATGGGTCTGGGTGGAATGCTCTTCGGAGGGGCGGTGTGGACTTGTTGGGTTAAATGGCCTGTTTCCACACTGTAGGGGTTCTATGGTTCTATGATCATTAGACTATTAATTCCAGATTTTGGTTGAATCCAAATTCTACCATCTGCCATGGCGGGATTCAAACCTGGAACATTACCTGTGTCCCTGGGTTGACAGTCGGGAGACAGTGCCACTAGGCCATCGCCTCCCCTGAATTATTTGATCTTTGATGAGAAACAATGTCTTTGTTTCGAACCTGAAATATTAATTCTGTTTCTGTCTCCACAGATTCTCCCGGCCTGCTGAATGTTTCCAGCAGGTTCTGCTGCTGTTTCCAATAGCTCAGTGTCATATTTTGTTTCATAATATTCCAGCGGAGCATGTTATTACATGTTGGGATATGTCATTAGATTTATTAGCCATTACATGAACATATATATTGTACACCCAGTAAGAAACAGGAGTGTTAGGCTGAGCAAGGCCAGGATGGGAATGTCGCCTTTGTAAAGCCAGGCCTGGTGATAGAATGTCACAGCAGATGGGAAGGGGAGTGGTGGGTAAGTGTGGGTATCATTGAGTTGGCTGTCATATCTCGAAACAAGTCTGTGGCACTTTATAAGAACATTTTCCATTGAATGAATCTAGCAGAGGCAGCTAAAGAATGGAGAATGCAGTGGCGAGTCTATGAACATGGGCCCAGAGAGAAGAATCAGAAACACACATGGAGAATGCTGAAGAATCTCAGCAGGTCTGAGATTGTAGACTTGCTTGCTGAGCCGGTGTGATTGCTACCCTGACTACTACACTTCTTAAACCCCTAAGTATCAGGGCAGCCCACAAACCAATAACCACCCTGCGACAGCTATTAACGAACGTAAAGGATCCGATACCCACAACCAATAAAACTAACGCAATATACAAAATACCATGCAAGGACTGTGAGAAACAGTACATAGGCCAAGCTGGAAGAAAACTGACAATAAGGAGACACGAACACCAACTAGCCACCATGAGACTCGACCAATTCTCACTGGTCTCAATACACATGAACAAAGAAGGACACGAATTCGACTGAGACAACACATCCATAATAGCACAAGCCAAACAGAGACATGCCAGGGAATTCCTGGAGGCCTGGCATTCCAACCAGAACTCCATCAACAAACACATTGAACTCGACCTGATATACAAACCACTGAAAAACAGAAATGGAAGTGATACCAATCACCCCAGCAAACTGAGGCACATAATTAATGAGCAGGACAAAACACCAACGCTTCACCAGAGGTGCACTGACAATGTTACCTAGCAGGGTGACGAAACAGCAAACAAACACACTGGCTTACCGAGCGAGTCTACAATCTTTTCCACATCCCCAGCTACAAATCTTCTCAAAAACTTTACTCAGCAGGTCGGTCAGCAGCTGTGGAGAGGGAAAAACAATGAGCATTTTGGGTCCGGAATGACTCAACTTCAGAATTGTCAAAGGACCAGTAAATCTGATGAATGTGACAGGTCTTATACCCTTCATTTTCAAGTGTTACTCTTTCTTTTTTCTGTTTCTTCCTCTTGGCGAGTGCCTTTCAGCCAGATATGAAGGGCTCAGGGACCCTCACAAGTCAAAGAAAAAGGCAATTCCTGATGTGTCTGGTCATGGCTCCTTGAAATTCAGGCACAAAGTCCAGATGTTCTTCAAGTTGGAGGAGGCTCAGGGCTTTTCTGTGTGATCTGAGCAAGCAAGCTTTGAAGACCAGGGGCTGTAGCACAAGGGGAATTGGGGGTAGAGATGGGAAATTCAGGCAGTAATATATCCTCAGGAGTGGATCTGGCCAGATACCCTCTTTGGTCATCAGGGACCAATTTCCCAAAGCAGTGTTCAGCTCCTCAATGACATGAACAAGGGGCCAAATATTCATTTGACGCAACTGTCTACCAAAGGAAATTTATCAGAGGCCTGAAAAGGGTCTGAAAGGGCGAATACTGAGGAATGCCACTTTCATGATACCATATGGAGCTGTGAGCAAATAGTTTAGGAATTCGAAGGACCCAGCATCTGGTCCTCTGGAATAAAGTCCATCATCTCAATGTGACCTGTAACTAGTTGCAAACATACAACAAAATATATCTTGTTAAATACAAAAGAATCTCACAGTTAACTAGGAAGTGATTTTCCTCTCTCACATTAGGCAAAGCAATGTACTACAAAGGGGCACAGCATAGAATGATTTGTATCCCAGTCATTTGCATGTGTTAGAACATAGAACATAGAACATTACAGCGCAGTACAGGCCCTTCGGCCCTCGATGTTGCGCCGACCTGTGAAACCAATCTGAAGCCCATCTAACCTACACTATTCCATTATCTTCCATATGTTTATCCAATGACCATTTAAATGCCCTTCAAGTTGGCGAGTCTACTACTATTGCAGGCATTCCACGCCCTTACTACTCTCTGAGTAAAGAACCTACCTCTGACATCTGTCCTATATCTATCACCCCTCAATTTAAAGCTATTTCCCCTCGTGCTAGCCATCACCATCCAAGGAAAAAGGCTCTCACTGTCCACCCTATCTAATCCGCTGATCATCTTGTATGTCTCTATTAAGTCACCTCTTAACCTTCTTCTCTCTAACGAAAACAGCCTCAAGTCCCTCAGCCTTTCCTCATAAGACCTTCCCTCCATACCAGGCAACATCCTGGTAAATCTCCTCTGCACCCTTTCCAAAGCTTCCACATCCTTTCTATAATGCGGCGATCAGAACTGTACGCAATACTACAAGTGCGGCTGCACCAGAGTTTTGTACAGCTGCAACATGACCTCATGGCTCCGAAACGCAATCCCTCTACCAATAAAACCTCACACACCGTACGCCTTCTTAACAACCCTATCAACCTGGGTGGCAACTTTCAGTGATCTATGTACATGGACACCGAGATCTCTCTGCTCATCCACACTACCAAGAATCTTACCATTAGCCCAGTACTCTGTATTCCTGTTATTCCTTCCAAAGTGAATCACCTCACACTTTTCTGCATTAAACTCCATTTGCCACCTCTCAGCCCAGCTCTGCAGCTTATCTATGTCCCTCTGTAACCTGCAACAACCTTCCACACTATCCACAACTCCACCAACTTTAGTGTCATCCGCAAATTTACTAACTCATCCTTCTATGCCCTCATCCAGGTCATTTATAAAAATGACAAACAGCAGTGGCCCCAAAACAGATCCTTGCGGTACACCACTAGTAACTGAACTCCAGGATGAACATTTCCCATCAACCACCATCCTCTGTCTTCTCACAGTTAGCCAATTTCTGATCCAAACCGCTAAATCACCCTCAATCCCATGCCTCCGTATTTTCTGCAATAGCCTACCGTGGGGAACCTTATCAAATGCTTTACTGAAATCCATATACACCACATCAACCGCTTTACCCTCATCCACCTGTTTGGTCACCTTCTGAAAGAACTCAATAAGGTTTGTGAGGCACGACCTACCCTTCACAAAACCGTGTTGACTATCCCTAATCAAATTATTCCTTTCTAGATGATTATAAATCCTATCTCTTATAATCCTTTCCAACACTTTACCCACAACCGAAGTAAGGCTCACTGGTCTATAATTACCAGGGTTGTCTCTACTCCCCTTCTTGAACAAGGGGACAACATTTGCTAGTCTCCAGTCTTCTGGCACGATTCCTGTAGACAATGACGACATAAAGATCAAAGCCAAAGGCTCTGCAATCTCCTCCCTAGCTTCCCAGAGAATCCTAGGATAAATCCCATCCGGCCCAGCGGACTTATCTATTTTCACACTTTCCAGAATTGCTAACACCTCCTCCTTATCAATCCCGTCTAGTCTAATAGCCTGTATCTCAGTATTCTCCTCGACAACATTGTCTTTTTCCTGTGTGAATACTGACGAAAAATATTCATTTATCGCCTCTCCTATCTCTTCGGACTCCACGCACAACTTCCCACTACTGTCCTTGACTGACCCTAATCGTACTCTAGTCATTCTTTTATTCCTGACATACCTATAGAAAGCTTTAGGGTTTTCCTTGATGCTACCTGCTAAAGACTTCTCATGTCCCCTCCTGGCTCTTCTTAGCTCTCTCTTTAGGTCCTTGCTGGCTAACTTGTAACTCTCAAGCGCCCTAACTGAGCCTTCACGCCTCATCTCTACATAAGACTCCTTCTTCCTCTTGACAAGAGATTCAACTTCTTTAGTAAACCACGGTTCTCTCGCTCGACCACTTCCTCCCTGCCTGACAGGTACATACTTATCAAGGACACGCAGTAGCTGTTCCTTGAACAAGCTCCACATTTCAATTGCGCCCAGCCCCTGCAGTTTCCTTCTCCATCCTGTGCATCCTAAATCTTGCCTAATCGCCTCATAATTGCCTTTCCTCCAGCTATAACTTTTGCCCTATGGTATATACCTATCCCTTTCCATCGCTAAAGTAAACGTAACCGAATTGTGGTCACTATCACCAAAGTGCTCACCTACCTCCAAATCTAACACCTGGCCTGGTTCATTACCCAGTACCAAATCCAATGTGGCCTCGTCTCTTGTTGGCCTATCTACATACTGTGTCAGGAAACCTTCCTGCACACATTGGACGAAAACTGACCCATCTAAAGTACTCGAACTATAGCATTTCCAGTCCGTATTTGGAAAGTTAAAGTCCCCCATAACAACTACCCTGTTACTTTCGCTCCTATCCAGAATCATCTTTGCAATCCTTTCCTCTACATCTCTGGAACTTTTCGGAGGCCTATAGAAAACTCCCAACAGGGTGACCTCTCCTCTCCTGTTTCTAACCTCAGCCCATACTACCTCAGTAGACGAGTCCTCATCAAACGTCCTTTCTGCCACCGTAATACTGTCCTTGACTAACAATGCCACACCTCCCCTTCTTTTACCACCTTCCCTGATCTTACTGAAACATCTAAACCCCGGAACCTGCAACAACCATTCCTGTCCCTGCTCTATCCATGTCTCCGAAATGGCCACAACATCGAAGTCCCAGGTACCAACCCATGCTGCAAGTTCACCCACCTTATTCCGGATGCTCCTGGTTTTGAAGTAGACACACTTCAAACCACCTTCCTGCCTGCCGGTACACTCCTGCGACCTTGAAACCTTATTCATGACCTCACTACTCTCAACCTCCTGTACACTGGAGCTACAATTCAGGTACCCATCCCCCTGCTGAATTAGTTTAAACCCTCCCAAACAGCATTACCAAATTCCCCGCCCAGGATATTGGTACCCCTCTGGTTCAGGTGTAGACCATCCCGTTTGTAGAGGTCCCACCTACCTCAGAATGAGCCCCAATTATCCAGGTATCTGAATCCCTCCCTCCTGCACCATCCCTTTAGCCACGTGTTCAACTGCTCTCTCTCCCTATTCCTCACCTCGCTAGCACGTGGCACGGGTAACAAACCAGAGATAACAACTCTGTTTGTTCTAGCTCTAAGCTTCCACCCTAGCTCCTTGAATTTCTGCCTTACATCCCCATCCCTTTTCCTACCTATGTCATTGGTGCCTATGTGGACCACGACTTGGGGCTGCTCCTCCTCCCCCTTAAGGATCCCGAAAACATGATCCGAGACATCACGGACCCTGGCATCTGGGAGGCAACACACCAACCGCGAGTCTCTCTCGTTCCCACAGAATCTCCTATCTGTCCCCCTAACTATGGAGTCCCCAGTGACCAATGCTCTCCTCCTCTCCCCCCTTCCCTTCTGAGCAACAGGGACAGACTCTGTGCCAGAGACCTGTACTCCATGGCTTACCCCTGGTAAGTCGTCCCCCACAACAGTACCCAAAATGGTATACTTGTTATTGAGGGGAATGGCCACAGGGGATCCCTGCACTGTCTGCCTGTTCCCTTTCCATCCCCTGACTGTAACCCATCTACCTTTTTCCTGTACCTGAGGTGTGACTACCTCCCTGTAACTCCTCTCAATTACCCCCTCAGCCTCCCAAATGATCCGAAGTTCATCCAGCTCCAGCTCCAGTTCCCTAACGTGGTTTCCAAGGAGCTGGAGTTGGGTGCACTTCCCGCAGATGAAGTCAGTGGGGACACTAGTGGTGACCCTTACCTCCCACATTCTACAGGAGGAGCATGCAACTGCCCTAACATCCATTCCCACTATTCTGAATTCCCAAACAGACTATTGAAAAAGAAAACTAGTAACCTTACCAAATCGGCGCTCAGAACCTTTTTTTTGGTTAGAGGAGGAGGATGGGTGGGAGACACTACCTAGGTAGTGTTTCGGGTAAAGCAACCGCCCAAATATATTACCTCACTTACTCAGCTGTCCCGTGTCCTCTCCTGCTCAGCGTGCACTCCGCCTATTCACGAGGTAAGTTTTTAAAGGATTAACTTACCTTCCCGGCAGCCCCCTGGTCCTTGCTCTCACTGCTGCTGCAAAAATGGAGTCACGCGAGGCAAGACTTTTATAAGCGAAAAGCTTACCTTCCCAGGGTGCCCTTGCGCTTCCTCCCAGACTCCCACCGCTGAAACAACTGAAAGGCCTCAGTCACACGAGGTAGGACTTTTATAATCGAAAAGCTTACCTTCCCAGGATGCCCTTGCGCTTCCTCCCGGACTCCCATCACTGAAACAACTGAAAATGATGAGGAGAGAATGCATCCATGACACTCCTCCTAATTCAACAAATTTTCGCTCAGTTCACTGCAGGAGAATGTCACCGATCTGAAGTAATATCAATTCTCCAAGCCAAGGGAAAACCTGAAGCAACCTGCACTGGGAAGCAGGGTCTGAAGCTTCAGGAAAGGGGAGCGAGTCATCACCTTCAGGAGTGGGAGTGGGAGCAGGAGTAGGAGCAGGAGTGGGAGTGGGATTGACAACAACCTCGGGGGAGAGAGAGAGTCAGGATCCTTAGTGGAAGAGTAATAACTCACATGATTAAGTATTTATATGAATTTAATTAAATCTATTTTCTTTTCAGAAACGTGGGTGCAAGAAAGGGTCAATCGAGATGGAAAAAGTCAAGTGTGTGGAAAGAGTAACTGCTGAGGATAACTGTCCCCTGGACAGGCAGTATCCATTCCAGGTGAGTGCCTGACTGGTCACAATCTGACTGGGGAGAAATAGAGCAGAGGAACTCTGGGATGTGAAAATACCATTCAATCCTCAAGCTAGCAGGAAGATCAAGGTCAGAAGGCAGAATGTCAATGTTGTACAGGACATCACACAAAGGAAAAGGGAGAAGATCCAAAATAGGAAGAACAGTGCTCTAACTGCAAGTAGCTGCATCACTTTACACACAAGAGTTTAGCAGGAAAGAAGGAAAACAAGGCTTTAAAGATGCTGCTGGAGAGATGTAGGAGGATGATTCTGATTAATCATTCCACATCATTCAAAAGAATTCTTAGGTCTAAAGGTGATCAATGGTATGTCACTGTTCGAGTGATAACTACAGAAAGAGAACACCAAGTGAATGTAAAGTGTCAGATTGACACTAGTGCTTCGTGCAACATCCTGAGCTTCGGTGACCTGTGCAAAGTGGCTCAACAGGGTAATCTGAAGATGATGTCCTCGTTGTGAGATTGATTGATTGATTTGATTTATTATCGTGTATACCTAAGTACAGTGAAAAGCTTTGTTTGCAAGCAGTACAGGCAGATCATAGTAAGCAAGGACATACCGAACATGAGGTACTTAGACAGAGTGGGGCATACAGGTCACAGCGTACAGGAACTGCATAAAGCAAGGTCAGCATTAACAAGATTGAAGATATGATGGAACGATTCTCATCCACAGAGTGCAAATGAAGCTAACAGCCCAAAGTAAAGGGAAGAATTAAGATTTGGAGCTCCAGATATTAAATAAATGTTGAGTAAAATCCACTTACTTCAGCTGAGGCAAGTATAAAGCTTGCACTAATAAGCTGGCATGGCTTTTGTGGTGTTATAAATGTCCCTACCTAAGAAGCAGGAGGCCTGGGTTCAAGTCCCACCTGCTCCAGGGGTGAGTAATAACATCTCTGAATAAATTGATTTATTTTGAAAAAGAAACTACATGTGTCAGAAGAGACAGCATTTCACAGAGCACTAAGCCACAGGCTGCTAACAGATCCTTGAAGATTACAAAAATGTTTTTGCAGATCTTGGTTATCTGCCCGGTGAATATCATCTCAAAGTGATTGAGCATGTGAGACCAACTCACAATCTGTCAAAGAGAGATGCAGCTTCCCTGACGTCCAGCCTAAAAAGCACGACAGAGTTAATGGCAGCTCCACTAACCAAGGAGGTGCTAAAACATGGGAAGAAAGGAAAGAAGACCAAGAAATTATTTTTTAAGGAGCTGGCTGCTGTTAATAAGCAAGTAAAAGTAGATGAAGGAGTCAACATAGATCTGCAGAAGAAAAACTGAGATCAAAAAAAGAATGAAACCAGAAGAAAAAGGTGCAATTGAAGATGCCTCAACTTAAGTACATAGGTCACTTTCCAGCATTATTGCCCATCCTTAGTTGCCCTTGTAAAGGTGGTGATGAGCTGCCTTCTTGAACTGCTGCAGTCCACCTGCTGTAGGTAGACCCACAATACTGTTAGGGAGGGAGTTCCAGGATTTTGACCCAGCGATAAGTGAAGAAAGAGTGATATATTTCCAAGTCAAGATGGTGGGTGGCTTGTAGGGGAACTTGCAGGTGGTCGTGTTCCCATATATCTGCTGCCTTTGTCTTTTCAGATGGTAGAGGTGTTGGTTTGTAAGATGTTGTATAAGGACCCTTGGTAAATTTCAGCAATGCATCCTATAGATAGTACACACTGCTGCCACTGAGTGTTGATGGTGGAGAGAGTTGATGTTGGTGGATATGGTGTCAATCAAGTGGGCTGCTTTATCCTGGATGGTGAAAAACATCTTGAGTGTTGTCGGAGTTGTACCCATCTAGGTAATTGGAGAGTATTCCATCACACTCCTGACTTGTACCTTGCAGATGGTAGTCATACTTTGG
This sequence comes from Rhincodon typus, assembly GCF_021869965.1. Lineage (NCBI taxonomy): Eukaryota > Metazoa > Chordata > Chondrichthyes > Orectolobiformes > Rhincodontidae > Rhincodon > Rhincodon typus. Next base: position 68,429,327 of record NC_063345.1, read on the forward strand.
GGATTCAGGAGTTCAGTTACTTGCTACAGGATTCCTTGCCTCTGACCTCCTCTTGTAGCCAGTGCATTTGTATGACTGTCCAGTTCAGTTTCAGGTCAATGGTAACTCCAAGGCTATCAATATTGAGGAATTCTGTGAATGTCCAGCATTGTTGACTAGATTATTCCTTATTGGAGATGGTCATTGCCTGGCTATTGTGTGGCGTGAATGTTAGTTGTCACTTATCAGCCTAAGCCTGAATTCTGTCCAGGTCATGTTACATTTGAATATGGACTGCTTCAGTATCAGAGGAGTCGCAAATGGTGCTGAACATTGTACAATCGATGGCGAACATCCCCACTTCTGACCTTATGACAGAGGGAAGGTCATTGATGAAGCAGCTAAAGATAGTTGGACCTAGGACACTACACTGAGGAATTCCTGTTGAGATGTCCTAGAGCGAAGATGATTTTCCCTGGAGTGTCGAAGGGTGAGGGGTAACCTGTAGAGGTTCATAAAATCATGAAGGGCATGGATAGAGTAAATAGACAAGGTCTTTTCCCTGGGGTGGGGGAGTCAAAAACTAGAGGACATAGGTTTCAGGTGAGAAGAGAAAGATATAAAAGGGACCTAAGGGGCAACTTTTTTACGCAGAGGGTGGTGCGTGTATGGAATGAGCTGCCTAAGGAAGTAGTGGAGGCTGGCACAATTACAACATTTAGAAGGCATCTGGATGAATAGGAATAGGAAGGGCTTAGAGGGATATGGGCCAAATGCTGGCGAATGGGACTAGATATATCTACGATATCTGGTCAGCATGTACGAGTTGGATCAAAGGGTCTGTTTCCATGCTGTACATCTCTATGACTCTATGACTGACCTCCAACAACCACAATAATCTCTTTATGAGCCAGATATGACTTTAATTAGTGGAGAGATTTTCTGCTGAATTCCTTTTGCCTAGGGTGGCTTGACGTCATACTTGGTTGACTCAGACCTTGAGGTCAAGGGCTGCCACTCACCTCATCTCTGGAATTCAGCTCTTTTGTCCATGTCTTTACCAAGGCTGTAATGAGGTCAGAAGCTGAGACACCCTGGCAGAACCCAAACTCAGCATCACTGAACAGGTTATTGTTGAGCAGGTGCTGCTTAATAGCACTGTTGTGACCCCTTCCATCACTTTACTAATGATTGAGAGTTAACTGATGAGGTGTTAATTGTCCAGGTTGGATTTGTCCTGCTTTTTGTGTACTGGGACAATTTGCCACACCGTCGGTGGATGACATTGTTGTAACTGTACTGGAAGAACTTGGCTAGGGTGTGGTAATTTGTGTCTTCAGCCATTTCCTGATTATAGTGTTGAGTGAATTCAATTCCACTTAAAGCAAAAGTGTTTTGCCTGGATTGTAGTAAGGTGAGAGTCGGAGTAGAGATGCAGTGACCAGCAGATGTGAAAGCAGCGCAAGCATTTGTTGGATTTGTCAACGATTTAGGAACGTTATTTTCTAATTCGTTCTCAGAAAGTGATCTTCTATGCAAGGTCCCTACTAATAATATAGGTGCTATAAAGTCAATGATGAAGTTACCTTGCAGTGTGATGCCATTAAAACAGGACTTGGATAATCCTTATGTAGCAAGGACCTCCATTTGCAGTTACATAAGGGTAATTAATGCAAACTGAACTGGGCCATGGTCAGATTGAGAAAGAGTGCTTGGCTATTCTCTCCCTTTGTCAGCATTTTAATCAATACCTGTAGGAGAGACAAAGTGACAGTGGAGTCTGACCACAAGCCACTTCAAAGCATATGCCACAAACCATTTTAAGTACGTGAAAGAGTCTTCAAAGAAAGTTATTTTGCTATGAGCTATCATATAGATGTGATGTAAAATGAAGAGGAAGAGATGTAGAGGGATAACAAGGTGTAGAGCTGGATGAACACAGCAGGCCAAGCAGCATCAGAGGAGCAGAAAAGCTGACGTTTCGGGCCTAGACCCTTCTTCAGAGATGTACATTGTCAACCCACTGTCAAAGTCAACACTTCCTACTAAGAAAGTTGAGGATGCTCCAACAGAATGTAAAATCATCTAGATTGAACAGGAAGTACCAGTTTGCCATGCTCAGGTAGTCATCAACACAGAGACATTGAAAGGCAATGTTTTGATCAAATAAAATGACTTCTACACCTCTCCAAGTACTGCACAAAGTCGTGATGAAAGGATAGGGGACACATACGTTGTTATAACAGAATGTTGGACATAAAGTAGTAAAGAGGTAGCTCAAGGTGGCACCTAGTACAAAGTAAATAGATCATTATCACTAAAGAGATGATAAAGAGATGCTGAAGTGCATCTGTACAAAAAAAAATCAGTGCATTGAATACAGGGTTTGGGAAGGTATGTTGCGGCTGTGCAGGACATTGGTTAGGCCACTTTTTTTTGGAATACTGCATTCAATTCTGGTCTCCCTGGTTCATGAAATATGTTATTAAACTTTAAAGGGTTCAGAAAAGATTTCCAATGATGTTTCCAAGGTTGGAGGATTTGAGCTATAGGGAGCGGCTGAATAGGCTGGGGCTATTTTCCCTGGAGTGATGGACGCTGAGGGGTGACCTTATAGAGGTTTATAAAATCATGAGGGGCATGGATAGGATGAACAGTCAAGGTCTTTCCCCCAGGCTAGGGGGAGTCCAAAACTACAGCGCATAGATTTAAGGGGAGAGGGGAAATATTTTTCGGAACCTAAGGGGCAACTTTTTCACACAGCGGGTCATGTGTGTATGGAATGAGCTGACAGAGGAAGTAGTGGAGGCTGGTATAATTACAACATTTAAAAGGCATCTTGATGGGTATATGAATTGAAAGGGTTTAGAGGGATATGGGTCAAATGCTGGCAAATGGGACTAGATTAATTTAGGATATCATGTTGGTATGGACGAGTTGGACCAAAGGATCTGTTTCCATACTGTACATCTCTATGACTATGACTCTAAGTGGTCAAGGAACTGGATCAAGTTGAGAAGGGCAAGAGACCTGCTCTACTAACAAAACATGGAAACAAAATCCAGGAACACAGCCACCATTGCCATACTAGTAATGAGTTCCAAGTTCAGCAAGCTCAAGAGCCACAGATAACACCTGACATCACAGCAGATTATGAATGAAGCTGGTAGTCGACCACTTCATTCTCATAGGAACTGATTATCTTGTCACAGTAGCTTTCTGCTTGGACTAATTGTAGGTGGACCAGTTTACTTTAATAACTACCACTTAAATTGACAAATTCTAAAAACACACCGGCGATTTCAGAATTCCCCTCATTGTGCTAAGTGACAATGGCCCCAAAGTTCAGTTGCTTCATGAAAGATTGGGAAATTCAACATGATACATCATTCCCACACTATTCCCAGGCAAATGGAAAAGCTGAGGGGGCAGTGAAAATCACTAAAGGATCCATAAAGAAATGAAGCAAATCCAGCAAAGAGTTGTACAAAGTGTCATTAAGTGGAAAACCACATCTCGCAAAGACATGAAGATTAGCCCTGTCCAAAGACTAATGTCACACTGCACCCATGCCATTCTTGCAAAAGTGAGATACTAGAGGAGTTGGAAGCTGTAGTAGGCGTGATTGATGACTTAAAGTGAAATGACAGTAAGCCAAATTTCACTTTGGTAGAACTGCCTGGTCATTGCCAGAGCTGAATATTAATGAGCCAGTCACACTGTAAACTGTCAATGAGAATCAGCCTGTGTGACAACTTTGGAACTCTACACAGCAGTTGTTACCTTTATCATGCATAGTGAACGTGTACAACCACATATATTTGTTGGGACCATAGACATCTACATACAACGAGAGAATCTTTTCTTACACTGCAATCAGATGATCAGGAAAGTGTAATCTCACCAACTGCACAGAGTATAGAACAACCTCAGTCCCAGAGATCCACTGCTCCCTAGCAACAGAAATGAATAAGCAACATCAATTACCCTGGCAGCAGCACCTAGCACAGGAATGACACTCCTTGAAGAAGGAAAACAACCCTAGAAATGAACAAATACCAGAGGAACAACCAACCATATCAGTGGGATATCTACATGATTTAAAGTCAATACATATTATGATGTGCAGAAACTGATAGAAGTAGAACTAACAAGAGTTAATAGACTGTTTTGTTCATGAATGATTTTCTTTGTGATTATGCAATTGGGCAACTAAGATGTAATTGTACATGATAGCTCATGCATTTTTTCTTTGTTTCTCATGAAAAGAGGCATATTTATAGAAAGGTGATTGTATTTAGCGTAATGGCTGGCTTGTTTTGGTCTTTGACATCTACCTTTGCTGCAAGTACCTCTATGTGCAGTCTGTGGCAGCCATTAAACTCAACGCATGAAACGGTTTTTACTTTTATGTGTTGATATGTGCCTTTAAGAGCTTTTGTATATTCTGGTTCTCTTGACGAAGGGGTGTTATAAACCTGGTGCTGAGGTATCTGCTCCATGGAAAACAGAGTAAATAGGTTTTTTTTAGACAAAAGAAAACATGAGTGGCTGGAGTCAGGCTCACGTAGACCCATGGTTTTAATATTTTGATTTCAGTTGTTGAAGTTAGGGTTTTTGAAGTTGAAGGTGCTAGATATAGCTGCTGCAAAAAGTTTGAGGTCTCTCACTGTTGCTAGATGCATTCTGTCGGCATTCATTTTCCTGGACTGGAGAAGATAACAAGTGAGGGAAACCTGTTTCGTTGAATTTGCCTTTGCCAGGGCTTTGTTTATGGGATACTACTATATTGAAACAGTTGATGAGTAGTAGTTAAATAATACATTATTCTGTTAAATATTTCAATAGAATTAAAATCATGCCAATTGATTGTTGTATTTTAGCCATGGTGCAATAATAAAGTGTGTTTTGTTTAAAGTTTAGTAACTTGACCAATTGAATCATAACTGGAATGCAATGCTTTACACTTGCCTTTAAACAAGATAAAAGTTAGGGTCTAGGCTATCTCCTTGTTATATTTTGATGGGGTTTGCTTTGGTCCAAAGCATTTATCAAATATCTTTAACATTTTAATTAGGCCATAAGGCCATAAGATATAAAAGCAGCATTACGCCCATCCAGTCTGTTCCGCCATTCAATTATTGTTGATATGTTTCTCAACCCATTCTCTCCTTCACCCTTGATCCCCTTACTAATCAAAATCCTATCTATCTCTGTCTTAAATACACTCAATAACTTGGTCTTCACAGCCTTCTGCAGCAATGAGTTCCACAGATTCACCACCCTCTAGTGGAAGAAATTCTTCCTCATCTCAGTTCTAAAAGGCCTTCCCTTCACTCTGAGGTTATGCCTTCAAGTCCTAATTTTTCATACTAATGGAAACAGCTTCTCCACATCCAGTCTATCCAGGCCTCTCAGTGTTCTGGATTTTTCAATGAGATCCCCCTCAACGTTCTAAATTCCATTGAGCATAGACCCAGAGTCTTCAACTGCTCTTCATTTGACAATCCCTTCATCCATAGGATCACTCTTGTAAACCTTCTCTGGGCCTCCAATGCCAGCACATTCTTCCTTTAGAGACAGGACTCAAAACCACATTACAATGTTCCAAATGTGGTCTGACTAGAGCCTTATACAGCCTCAGCAGTACATCACTACTCTTGTATTCTAGCTCTCTCAAAATTAATGCTAACATTGCATTTGCCTTCCTAACTGCCAACAGAACCTGCATCTTAACATTAAGAGAATCCTAAACCAGTCCCTTTGTGCTTCCGTTTTCCAAAGTGTTTCCTCATTTAGGAAATAGTCTATGCCTCTATTCTTCCTGCCACAATGCATAACCTCATGCATTCCCATATGGTATTCCATCTGCCACTTCTTTCTGCACTCTCCTAGGCTGTCCACATCCTTCTGCAGCCTCCCTGCCTCCTCAACACTACCTGCCCCTCCACCTATCTTTGTGTCATCTGCAAACTGAGAAACAATATCCTCAGTTCCTTTGTCCGGATCGTTAATGTATAATGAATAGTTGTGGTTCTATCGCAGACCCCTATTCTAACTAGAACATGACAGATCATAAACTAGAAGGAAATAAATGATGACTGGAAAGAGAGCTTGTATAATGCAATACATGGTGTGTCAGCATCATACCTTCTGCCAGTGTCCCTTTTATAGCGTTTGATCATCCACTGTCCTTGGGCCAACTGGTCAATTAACAGCCACTTAAAATGCCTCATCCTGCCAGGTGCTGCTTTTTCAGCTAGTGTGTAGCCTAGCAGGCATTATTTTATCAGTGGAGCAGGTCTCAGAGAAAGGAGTGAGAAGGAGGGGCTTATCTTATGGGCATCCTGCGCCATTAGATTTACAACCATGCCTCAATTCCTTCCCTCACACAGGGTCAGACCCTACCCCATAATCCACATCTCCTGCTCTCCCAAATTGAGCAGACCCCCAACTCTTACACCTCTGTAAGACTGAGGACTGCTCACCAGGTCGTGCCTAGATATCCTGTCAGTTCATCCTCCACTCACTCCGCTCCTTTGGGATTAGCTTGGCACTAATGACTGTTGGGTTAGGGAATACCCTCTGGATTACATTCCCTATCGACCTTTCCTGTGGCAGCATGGGAAACCTCACCATCCCAAAAAATCCTGCCCCAAGTTTATTTCATCTGTCATCATTCAGTTAACTCTCTAAATGCTGGTAGCATTTTAATCACCTAGCATTGTTTGAATGGCAGTCTTCAGGCGACTGATTGTGATCTAGCAATCCAGACGCCTTTAGATTTCTAAGATAAACCAGAAAGTACAGAAAAGATCACTAAATCATCTGTTATGGAGAGAAACAGGATTAATGTCTAAGCTCACTGACAGTCCAGCTGTTTCCCTTTCCATAAATGCTGTCAGGATTGCTGAGTATTTTGTTTCAGATTTCCACCAATTGCAATTTTTTATTTTTTGAGTTCTACAGTGTAACTTCAGTCCTCTATTGGACTGTCAGCTGGGAAAATGGGGCCAAGTGACTGGAGTGGGATTTGAACCCTTCTCCCTTGTAATTTTGACTTGAGAATGATCTGCAGCTAATGCTGATCCAGCAAGAGCTGTCTGTAGCTTTGGGGAAGAACTGAAGGAAAGGTGGTCAGCAGGGAGCACTAGAAGTTCAAAGATGAGGTAAAGTGGAAAATAACACCTGAGTGGCACCAAGCTTGGGCTCTAAGTCCATGCTAAGCTTGAACACCTCAAATGTGGCAGGAAAGGGAGACTGAGAGGGCTGGAGTTCCACAATAAGCAGACTCTGGAGCATAGGGAGTTCAGGATTTGGAGAAACTGTGAGTCTGAAATTCATCTGAATGAAGAGGTGAAGACTAGGAAGAGTGAGAAGGAGACGAGAAATCGAAGCTGAGGAAGTACAAAAGAGGAAGGTTGAGTGGATCAATGTGTGAAACAGAGAGGAAAGTGAAACAGAAAGAGACTAGAGGCTACAAGTGATGGACGGATTGTTAATACAATGTCTAAAATCAACCATATTGACCAAACATTTCTCTGTACCTCAGTAATCAAGCTACAGCCTGCTCTCTGTTTGGTGTTGGGCTTTTAAGATAACCAACATGCTAAATGTAAACAAAACGAGAAATGAAACCTCCTGTTGTTATTTTGACTGCCTCTAATTTCAAATCAGCCACTGAATCGTGGAAAGATTCATTCTTGCAGTGAATATCCACCTTATATTGAGACTGCAAAATGAATCTACTCAGTGAGAAATGATTTAAAAGCATTTTTTCACGTGTCCAACCCAGCACTGAAATCCTTCAAAAAGTGAATTCTCAAAAATAGTGATTCATTTGCCCTTCACCAGCTACTGCCTGACTGAAGGGGAGACCAGTATTGACTCCTTACAGAGAGGCAGCTCCTTTAAAAACAGATCCAGTGAAAAATTGACCTGCAGCGTTCTAATTTCAAGAACTGACACCATTCAGAATAACTCAAGTTTTAGTTAATTCATTGACACCAAACTGATGATGAAGAGACATAGGTTCAGCCGGAGGGGAACAGTATGAAGGACATATGTCAGAGAAGATTGGCTCGGTTGATTGCTCAGACTGAGGAAGACAGGCAGAATCTTCTCCTGCTTTTGGCTTCAGTAAGTGGTGACCCTGGTTACAAGGGCCAAGCTGTGCGGGCCAAGCACATCTGGAACACAGGACCATAACATGGCTGGATTATGTTGTAGTACAGTGATTCTCAGGGTACGCTGGCATGAAACAGAAGGTCAGGTTAAGCAATAGTTCTGTCATGCTGCTGTTTTACTCATTGGATCCTGGAAAGGAAGATGCTGCCAGATTCATTCTGGATGGCATAGTGGCGGCCTTTCAACTCATCAAGGCCATGTCTCTCTGTAAAGTAACTCAGTATGTCTCACATCCCAAATCAACACCTGGCCTCAAACCAGCGCCCCACCCCCAACTTCCCAGTTTGAAATGTCCATCCAGTTTCCTTTACAAATCATGTATAGGCTCAAATAATGCTTTTTCAATGGATTGTACTTTTGTTGTCTATTTTGAATCATTTCTTCAAATGTTTGCCAGTATTTTATTTACCTCCATACTTTTCAATGAGAAATCCCTATCATAGGACCACCACCATCTGTAATTTCTCCATCGAGCCACTCACCATCCTGAATTTAAAATATTTTGCCATTCCTTCAGTTTCATTGGGTCAAAATTCTGTATTTCCTTCCCTAACAACATTGTGGCTCTACCTACAGCTCAACAATTGCAGGAGCTCAAGAAGACAGCTCACCACCCCCTTCTCCAGTGCAGTGAGTGATGAGCAGTAAATGATGGCAGATGCCCACATCTTGTGAAAGAATAAAAACCAAGTTTATTTACCTAATCAAATTTTGCCGGCTCTCCCCTTGTACATACACAGCTGGATTTGCTTACAATTAAGATTGTTTTGTACTTGAGCCTGTCACTTTCAAACCCACCATGAAATTTACTTGCACAGTATTATGACTCCTTTTTCTCTGAGAGGATTCACTGTGAGATTACTAATTAACCCTGCATTATTGCACAACACTAGCTCTGAAAAAGCTTTTTCATTAATTGGTTCCACAAATTCCAGGGAGCGAAAACATTCTTCAATCTTGTCTTTCAGGTTACTATTGCCAAGTTGATTGTTCCAGGCTACATCAAAATTGAAGACCTTTGCATTTATTGCAGGGCCTTTCAAACTCCAATTACACCTTGCTTAATCTCCTCTGCAACAGTATAGAATAGAATAAAACAGTAATTTATTGTCACATGTATTTTTGCAAAAAATAGTGAGAAGTGTTTAAATTCCCATTAATGCCTATATTAATAACAGAAATCATGTATTAAAAAAGTATAACTATTGGTAATTGATTTTTAAACCGCAACAATTTCTCGCTTCTGAAATCCGTGTAGATTTCTTTTTATCAATGCTATATTTGCACTATGTATTTCCCATTACATAATTGCCCCCTCAATGTATGGCCATCTTTACTCTTCACTTCCTTGTTTTGAAATTGTGGGTGTGGGATTTCCTTCATTATCGCAAATAATTTGCCTCAATCTTTCGAATCAGTGAAGACCATGTCAGATAGGCAAATTTACCTTTACGTTGCAACTTTCATGACCTCAGTCAGGACATTAATAAGTACATTTGCAACCAATCAGATATTTTTAAAAGTGTTTTGCAGTTGCAAAGTGGAAATCATGACTGCGAAGAGTTCACCCAAACCCATAACCCAGTGCGTGGTATCTGAAACAGTGCTGCAGTCCCTTAGAATGCCCTTGAGTTTCTGGATTGAATCTGAAACCTTCTGACACAGATAAGAGAGCCACAACTGAACAAAGGGTGCTGTACTTGCAAATGTTATCAAAATGAGAGGTTGGTAGGAATGGTTAATCCCAGTTTTAAAGACAGCTTTCAAACCAATCTTTACTTCCTGCTTCGTGGACACTGGAGAAGTTAAAACAGGGAACCAGGAAATGGAAAGAGTTGAACAAATACTTTGCATCATTCTTCACTGTTGAGGGCACTAATACTGTTCCACAAGTACGAAATCAAAGGACTAAACAGTGCAAGTGATGATAACTAACTAAGAGATAAAGTATGAGGGAGACCTAGCTAAAGGCTGTTAAGTCCATTGGACCTTATAGGAGACACCCTAGGACATTAAAAGAAGTAGCTGCAATGATAGTGGATGCACTGGTAGTAATCTTACAGAAATTCATAGATTCTGGAAAGTCTCAGAGGATCGAAACACTTATTCAAAAAGGGAGATAAAATAAAAAGGTAACTACAGACCAGTTAGCTTAACATCCATTATTGGGAAACTGTTAGGTTTAATAACATAGCATTTTGAAACACATAATATAATCAACCAGTGTCAGAATGGCTTCAATAAGGGGAAATCATGCTTGACAAATTTATTAGCATTTTATGATGAGATAACAAGCAATATAGATAAAAGGGAGCCTATAGATGTGAAATATTTGGATTTCTAAAAGGAATTTAACAAGGTACCACACATTAACGCTGCTTGATAAGAAGTAATGTATTATCATGGATAGAGGATTGACTAAATAATACAAACATGGATAGATGGGTTGGTTGTGGATGTGGACAAGTTCAAAGTCAGTGGGGTTGATGTCAAAGGCTACGAAGAAGGAAATGTTTCCATTTGGGGTTCACCAATAATAAGAAGCTGGACCTGGGTGTTTTTCACCCATTGGAAGGGGAAAGGGGGCAGAAATGGGATCTATGACATGTCAGGGTAACGTACAAACTGATAGTAAAGGCTTTTATATCCAAGCACACCTCATCCACCAGTTGCCATCTTTCCACTGTTGATCTTACTTTGTTAAAAAGTTATATTCGTTTTTTTGTCCCCTTTCATAGACTCATGAGTGTTCCTGATCAAATCATATTTTTCTAAGCACAATATCCTGCGATCACCTTCTTAATGTTGGATTCCAACATCTGTCCTATGACAAATGTTAAGCATATAATTTGCTGCTGTCTGCCTCCCTCCTTTCTTGCATAAAGGTGTTACATTTGCTGTTTCCCAATCCTCTGGAATCCTTCCAGAATCCAAGGAATTTTAGAAGATTATAACCAATGTGTCGACTTTCTGCTCCATGACTTCTTTTAAGACCCGAGGATGCAGATCATCCAGTCCCAACCAAGACCAAACCAAACCACTTTCCCAATTACTTCCTAGTATCAATACCAAGTGAATCTCCATTCCCATTCTTTCCCCATAACTCAATTTATGCCAAAGTTCCATTTGTTCTCCATAGTCCTGTATCAATCTCAAACTACTCCCCGTTCTCTTCCTGTTTTTAGCCCTCGAGGATCTGTAAGCCAAAGTAACCACATTTATTGATTAACACCCAAAAAGAGAAACTACCAATAAGATTTCACCTTTTGAAACTTGTGCACTAGTTTAAAACAGAATTTATGCAAGTCAAATCTGAATTAACAGGTTTATGGTGGGTACAGGTTATAAATGATACATTGAAAAATAGTATAAAAAAGACTCCCTGCTCAAATATCACACCACCTCACCTCAGTTTTTCCAACTCTGTATTCAGAATCTTAAAAAAATCATTAGGTTAGGCCGGTATTTATTGCCCATGCCTAACTGCCCAGAAGGCAGTTAAGAGGCAACACATCGTTGTGGATCTGGAGTCACATGTAGGCATTAGTGGGTTTTAATGGATTCATGGTCATCATTAGACTCTTAATTCCAGATATTTTTTAAAATTGAATTCAATTTCCACCATCTGCCATAGTGAGATTTAAACCCAGGTCCCCAGAACATTACTTGGGTCTCTGAATTAATAACACAGTGATAATGCCACTAGGTGATCACAGGGAAATTGCAGGATCTCTCACTTTTCTCACTCATCTGCTTTGATTCTTGAAGCAATATAGCTCCACTCAGTCTAAATTTCCGCAAGGATAGTCATCCCCAGACAGCATGCTCCTTTACTAAAGCTTGTTAAGAAATCTGGTCAAACCTAGCAAAACCTAAGCATAATTTGTGTATGTGTCCAATTCACCATCTTGGTTCCAACCATATCTGAAATTTTCTGTTCCTTTTTAACTGTATTATGCACACAGTTCCTTGTAAATGTGGCTCTCCATTCTGTCCATTTAAATTCTTCTTTTTATCTTCCCATTCAGCTTCTGTACCTTAAATTCCTTCCTAATGTACTGTTTTCAAGTCGAGTCTTAGGTCACATACTATAAAAGTCCCTTTCAAACATACTTAAAAACAGTTACAGATTCTACAGACGTCTTACAGAAATATAACTTTTCCTTATTATCTTGCTTTCAGTAAAATAGTCATTACATGTAGATCTGTATCGATTTCAAACTAATCTTATTGTTGCATTGTCCTGTGGATAATGATCAATCTCAGACTAATCACACTGCACCATTCTTTAACTGATGCTTTGTAGGAATCTAAAATTAATTTCAATTGCCCAGTTCTCTTCCTTTATATTTGCAACTACCTTTGTACCATCAACAAATTTGGATGCATTACTCTCTGCCACTTTTCTAAAGTTATTAATATAAGTTGTAAATTATTGAGGTCAGGCACTGGTCCTTGTGGCACTCGACTGGTTGGATACCAAATTGAAGATGTAGTGTTTATCCCTACGCTCTGCTTGTTAATGATTAATCAATCCAGTATCCATGCTAATATATTATCTCCACTTCCATGAATCTCATCTTGAGTCTTAGCTTTTTCTGTGGCAACTTAATGAATGTCTTTCAGAAATCTAATAAATTATATATAATGGTGCCCTTTATCTAACTTATTATCTAACTTTTGAGTTAAATCTTCAAAAAGACAGTAATAAATTTTCCAAGCACAATAGTTCTTTTGTAAAACTATGACAATTTGATCTCTTTATACCATAATTTCCCAAGATCATTGATAATAGTTTCCAGTGTTTTTCCAATGACTACAAAGAACAAATAATAAAGAGCTACCAACAATACAGCACAGGAACAGGCCCTTCGGCCCTCCAAGCCTGTGCCAACACATTTTGCCTTTCCATACTAAAACTGTCTTCACTTACAGGATCCGTATCCCTCTATTCCCTTCCTTTTCATGTATTCGTCCATGTGCTTCTTGAATGCTGCTATTATGCCTGCATTCACTACCTCCTCTGGCAACAGGTACTCACCGCCCTGTCTGTGAAAAACCTGTCTTGCACATCTCTTTTAAGCTTCCCCTCTCGCATCTTGAACCTGTGTCCCCTGGTAATTGACCCCTCCACCCTGAGAAAAAGCCTCATACCTTCCACTCTACCCATGCCATTTATAACCTTACAAATTTCTACTGGGTCACCCCTCAACTCCTGCATTCCAGTGAAAACAAACCCAGTCTATCCAACCTTTCTGTATAGCTAAAAATCCTCCATACCAGGCAACATCCCGGTAAACCTTTTCTGTATCCTCTCCAAAGCATCCCCATCTTTCTGGTAGTGTGGTGACCAGAACTGTATGCAAAATTCCAAGTGAGGCCTATGAAGCTGCAGCATGACTTGTCTATCCTTATACTCATGCTGCTTCCAATGAAGGCAAGCATGTCATAAGCCTTTTTTACTACCTTACCTACCTGCGCTGCCACCTTCAGTGATCTGTGGATCTCCACACCCAGATTCTTCCGCATATTAATATACCTAAGGGTTCTGCCATTCACTGTATAATTTCCACCTGTACTTGACCTTTCAAAATGCATCATCTCACATCTGTCCGGATTAAACTCCATCTGCCATTTTTCTGCCCATGCCTTCAACTGATTCATATCCTGCTATATCCTCTGACAACCTTCCTCTCTATCTGCAACTCCACAAATCTTTGTGCTATCCGCAAACTTACTAATTAGATGAGCTACGTTTTCTTCCAAATCATTTATGTAGACCACAAACAGCAGAGTTTCCAGCACTGATCCCTGTGAAACACCACTAGTCACAACACTCCACTTTGAAAAGTATCCTTCCACTGCTACTCTCTGTCTCCTATGCTTAAGCCAGTTCTGTATCCATCTTACTAGCTCACCCCTGATGCCATGTGACTTCACCTTTTGTACCAGTCTACTATGAGGGACCTTGGCAACGGCTTTACTGAAATCCATGTAGACAACATCAACTGTTTTTCCTTCATCAATCATCTTCATCACTTCCTCAAAAAACTTGATCAAGTTAGTGAGGCACGACCTTCCCAGTACAAAACCATGCTGTTTATCGCTAATAAGCCCATTTGCTTCTAAATGCATATAGATCTTGTCCCAGAGAATCTTTTCCAATAATTTCCCTACCACCGACGTGAGACTCACAAGTCCGTAATTTCCTGGATTATCCCTGCTACTCTTCTTAAACAATGGGACAACATTGGCTGTTCTCCAGTCCTCTGGTACATCACCTGTAGCCAAAGAGGATACAAAGATATCTGTAAATGCTTCAGCAATTTGTTCTTTTGCTCCTTCAATATTCTGGGATAGATCCCATCAGGATCTGGGGATTTATCTACATTAATACTTTTTAAGATGGACAACACCTCTTCCTTTTTAAAAGCAACTTGGCTTAGAAACTCAACCTTCCCTTCCCTGAGATCATCCCCCACCAGTTCCTTGTCTTTGGTGAATACCAACACAATGTATTTGTTTAGGACCTCAGCTATCTCTTCTGGCTCCACACATAGATTCTCTCCTTTGTCCTTGAGTGGGCAACCCTTTCCCTGGCTAGCCTCTTGGTTTTTATATGTATAAAAAGCCTTAGGATTTTCCTTAATTCTATTTGCTGACAACTTTTCATGACCCCTTTTAGCCCTTCTAATTCGTTGTTTAATTTCTTTCCTACTTTCCTTATATACTTTAAGGGCTTCACCAGTTCGGATCCTCCTAGACCTTATCTATGCTTCCTTTTTCTTTTTGACCATGGTCAGAACATCCTTGGTCATCCAAGGTTCACATAGCTTGTCATAACTATCCTTCATTCTCACAGGGACGTGCCACTCCTGAACTCTTATGAACTGCTATTTGAAATACTCCCACACATCCAATGTAGATTTACCCTCAAACAGCCGCCTCCAATCAAAATTCTCCAGTTCCTGCCTAATATTGTCGTCGTTCATTTTCTCCCAATTTTTCACCTTCACCCGAGGACTGCTTTTATCTCTATCCATGAGTATCTTAAGATTGACAGTACTATGGTCACTACTCCTAAAATGCTTTCCTACTGAAAATTCACTCAACTGGCCAGGCTCATTTCCCAAAACCAGGTCCAGTATAACCTCTTTCCCAGCTGGACTGTTTACATACTGTATCAAGAATTCCTCCTGAATGGTCCTTACAAATTATGCCCCATCCAAGCCCCTAGCACATAGTGAGTCTCAATCAATACAGGGGGAGTTAAAATCACCCACCACCACAACCCTGCTGTTTTTACATCTTTCCAAAATCTGCCTACATATTCTCTCCTCCATCTCCCGCTGGCTGTTGGGAGGCCTGTAGTACACTCCCAGCATTGTGATTTCACCTTTCCTATTCCTGAGTTCTACCCATATTGCCTCGCTGCATGAGTCCTCTGATATATCCCCCTTTAGTACAGCTGTGAGATATTCCTGTACCAGTAATGCAACTCCCCCGCCACTTTTACCTCCCTTTCTATCACACCGGAAACATCTAAATCCTGGGACATTTAGCTGCCGGTCCTGTCCCTCTTTCAACTAAATCACAATAATGTCAAAGTTCCTAGTACTAACCAAAGCTTTAAGTTCATCTATCTTATCTATTATACTTCTGTCATTGAAATACATGCACTTCAGACCACCTCCCCTCCTCTCTTCAGCAGCATTTCCCTGCCTGTTCTTGTTCTTAGTCATGTTTGCTTTGGTTTCTACGTCTCCCTCAATTTCTGCATCCACTGTCCTGCTCCTTTGGTTCCCATTCCCCTGCCAGACTAGTTTAAACCCTCCCCAACCATTCTACCAAGTATCCCCCCCCACCCCCCAAAGACATCTGTCCCGGTCTGCCCAGGTGTAACCCATCCAGTTTGTACAGATCCCACCTCCCCCAGAACTGGTTGCAATGTCGCACGAGTCTGAAACCCTTCCCCTTCGACCATCTTTTCAGTCACATGTTCATCCTATATATCCTGCTGTTTCTACTCTGACTAGCTTGTAGCACTGATAGTAATCCTGAGACAATGACCTTTGAGGTCTTACATTTCAACTTTCTTCCTAGTTCTCTACTTTCTGCTTTTAGGAACTTATCCCTTTTTTTTAACCTATGTCGTTAGAACCAACTTGTATCACAACCACTGGCTGTTTGCCCTCCCCCTTCAGAATGTCCTACATCCAGGACCCTACCATCAGGGAGGCAACACACCATCCTGGCCTCTCGTTTGGGGCCACAAAAATGCCTATCTATTCCCCTTGCAATTGATTCCTGTGTAGCTTTGTATTTCTATGCCTATTTATCCCTCCCTCTGCAGCAGAGCCAACCATGGTGCCATGAATTTGGCTATTGCTGTTATCCTATGAGAGGCCATTCTCCTGAACAGTATCCAAAACAGTATATCTGTTTTGCAGGGGAATAGCCACAGGACATTCCTGAATTGCCTGCTTAGGCCTCTTGTTCTGCCTGGTGGTCACCCATTCCATTCCTTCCTGTGGAGTCTGAATCTGCAGTGTGACCACCTCTCTATGTGCTATCCACAATACTCTTCGCCTCGCGAATGCTCCAGTGTCCCCAGACGCCATTCCAACTCCAAAACTTGGGCTTCAGAAGCTGCAGCTGAAGACATTTCTTGCACACATGCAAGTCCCAGGCACTGGAAATGTACCTAGCTTCCCACATCAAGCAAGAGGAGAAGACTACGACTTGGAGCTCTCCTGCCATGTCTTACCCCTTTAACTTAATTTAAGTTAAGACTGATCTCAGGCTAACTGTTCTGTAATTCTCTGTTTTCTTCCTCCACCCTTTCCTAAATACCAATGTAACATTTGCTAATTACAATCTGTTGGGAACCACTCAGAAGCTACAGGAATTTGGAAACTCATAATCAACGCATCACTATCTTTGCAGCCACTACTTCTAGAACTGTAGAACCTAGGTCTCAGGACTGAGGTTTTTTTTGGCTTGTAGTCCCTTAATTTTCTCCAATATGTTTTAGCTGCAGATATTAGTAACTTTAAGCTCCTTACACTTATTAACCCCTTGATTACTCTCTAACACTGGTATAGGTGAATTTAGTGCCTTCCGTAGAGAAGACAGACAAAAGTATTTGTTTCATAGTTGCCATTGGAAGTGAGGTGAGAGTGACGGCCATTGACATCAAGGCTACATTTAACCAAGTGTGGCATCGAGAAGCCTGAGAAAAATTGGAGTCAATGGATATCAGGGTAAAATCTCTCCATTGGTTGGAGTAATACCTGACAATAGGAAGTGGTCGTGGTTGTTGGAGATCAGTCTTCTCAGCTCCACAACATCTCTGCAGGAGTTCCTCAGGGTAGTGTCCTCGGGCCAACCATCTTTAACTGCTTCATCAATGATCTTCCCTCCATCATAATGTCAGAAATAGGGATGTTCACTGATAATTACAATTGTTCAGTACCATTTGTGACTCCTCAAATATTGATTCAATACATGTCCAAAGTATCAAAACCTGGGCAATATTCAATTTGGGCTGACAATTGGCAACTAACATTCAGATCCCACAAATGCTAGACAATGGCATTCTCCAATAAGAGACAATCTAACCATTGCTACTTGACATTCAATGATATTACCATCACTGAATCTCACACTGTCAACATCCTGGGCTTACCATTGACCATAAACTGAACTGGGCTAGCATGTGAATACTGTGGCTACAATAGCAGATCAGAGACTAGGATAGTTGCAATGAATAACTCATTAAAAAAAACCAAAAGAACTGCAGATGCTGTAAATCAGGAACAAAAACAAACTTGCTGGAAAAGCTCACCAGGTCTGGCAGCATCTGTGAAGGAGAAAACAGAGTTAACGTTTCGGGTCCGGTGACCCTTCCTCAGAACTCAGCCCTGACTCTCAAAGCCTGTCCACCATCTACAAGGCTCAAATCAGGAGTGTGATAGAATAATCCCCACTTTCCAGGAAGAGTCCTGTGCCAAAAAGACACAAGAATCTTAAACCAGCCAGAAGAAAGCACCCCACTTAATTGGGACCAAATCTACATTTGTTCAGTAGCAGCAGCATGTACCATCTATGAGATGCAGTGCAGTTATTCACTGAAGATCCTTAGACAACACCTTCCAAATCCATGACCAGTTCCATCGAGAAGGACAAAGGCAAATTTTATGGTCCATTTATCGAATCAACCTCAGCAATTTCTCCCACATATCTATAATATTGACTTTGCTTAGTTTTAAGATTCATCTTTTGCATTCAAGTATGTCACTCTAAAACTTAACATGGAACTATTGTAATGTAATGTGATATCTTTTCTGCAGAGTTTGCTGCCTGCCTTATTCACAGTTTTAGACCAAAAATAACTTTATTCTAATTTGAGTCCCCAACATATTGTTCTAGGAAACGTTTGAGAAACCATTCTACAAAACCGGACTGTTTTAAATGTAGTTCAGAGAATTTTTTTTTATTAACCCAGACAGGAGTCTGAGACATTGAGTCTGAGATTAAACTCCTTGCTATTTGTTGGCAGAGTTCAGATGCATAATGTTTGACTTTTCTGTTGCTTTCCTGACCTTGTGATGCTAAGATCCAATCATGACATGACTATATCTTCCACAGATCGTGTATGATGAGGGCCCTCTCTATGTTTTTGCCAAGAATGAAGATGTGCGGAAACAATGGATCAAAGAGTTGAACAACAGTTACGTAGTCAATTTACTCAGCTTTCTTCCTTTTACGTTGATTAAATCCAGAACGGAAGACCTATTTGAATCATAGAATCCCTACAGTGTAGAAACAGAAACAAGTCCACACCAACCCTTGGAGCATCCCACCCAGACCCATTCTCCTATAACCCACCTAAGCTACACATCCCTGAACACTACAGGCAATTCAACATGGCCAACCCACCTAGTCTGCACATTTTTGGATTGTGGGAGGAAACTGGAGCGCCTGGAGGAAACCCACACAGACACAGGGAGAATGTGCAAACTCTACACAGCCCAAGGGTGGAATCAAACCCGGGTCTCTGGCACTGTGAGGCTGTAGTGCTAACTATTGAGCCACTGTGCCACCCTTGTGAGATTACAGGACAAATCTGTCACTTGCTGGGTAGGAAAGGAATTATGTTGTGCTATAGTCTTGCGGTGTGACTGGGAAAACAAAACTGGGCTGCAACTTCCTGTAATATCAAAGGTCCAGCCAAAAATCAGATGCACATGAATCCTAAAGGCCCAAAGAATTAGGGAAGAGCTAGGTCAGGTCATTTAGACCTGTAAGCCATCTTTTACCTCCAGATAATCATGGAGAGGCAGGGGTTGAGGGGGGAGGTGTAAGTTAATCTGTGTGATAATCAGAGGGGAGTTGGGTGTTAGTCTGTGTGATAACCGAGGGGTTTTACTCTGTGATAATTGGGGTTGTAAATCTGAGTCATAATTGGGAGGTGGCAGTGTTAGTCAGTGTGATAAAAAGGTGGGTTAATCAATGTGATAATCGAGGGGTGGTTAATCTGTCTCGTAGTCAGTGGGGCATTTAATCTGTGTGGGAATCGTAGTGGGGGGTTAATCTGTGCGATACTTGCGGGAGTTTAATCTGTATGGTAATGGGGAGGTTAATATATATATAGTAATGAAGAGGGATTAATCTGTGTAGTGATAGGGTCGGTTAATATGTGATATTAGTTAATAGAACCATAGAAGCAGAATGGTCACAGCACAGAAGGAGACCATTCAGATCATCAAGTCCCTGCTGGTCTCTAGAAGAACAATTCAGCTAGTCCTCCTCCCACACCTTTATCTCATCACCCTGCAAAGGCTTCTCTATTAAAGGACTTGACTCAATTTTCTTTTGGAAGCTTTAGTTAAAGCTGCCTCTGCCACAACCTCAGATCAGTCCTAATCACTTGCTGCATGAAACAGCTTCTCCTCGTCTCTCCTTCTCTTACCAATGCCTTTCAATATTTCCTCGGATCCTTCCACCAATAGGCACAGTGTCTCTCCACCAACTCTGTCCAGAACCCTACTGATGTTGAACACCTCAATGAAATCTCTTCTCAGCCTTCTCTTCTCCAAAGACTGCCTCCAGATTTCCTACCCCTTGCACTGTTATTAATTTATGCTGTTTTCCAGGAATCCGGTTCAATCAGGAGTTGATGCAGAAATACCACCCATGTTTTTGGATAGAAGGAGAATGGTCCTGCTGTCAACAATCAGCTAAAAATGCACCTGGATGTTCCATCATCAAGTCCATGAATTCCTGTGAGCGCTTTACAAATTTTGGGAAATATTTCTCTTCTTTGTCTTTGCTGACCCTCAAAAAACGGTGTATGGTGTATATCCATAAATGATATCAGGCCTTTCCAAAGGAGCCCCCCGTATGCCCCCAGATATATACTCATCGAACATGGGAGGGCATCAGCGGTCTGCTTTCTGCTGTCCTGACAATGTTCAGGAATGGAAAAGGTGCTGAGGCCAGACCTTCAGACCAAACCAAGGGTTGCAATTAGCAGAACTCTTGCAGGGTAAGCTGCTTGTTAGGTAATTGTTGAAGGTACTGAGTCCCACCTGGGATTATGAAGAGCAGTGAGCCACCCCCCATACCCAGGGGCAAGGCCACAATGCATTTAGTAGCTGTGACTCTTTATAGCCTTTTCACTGCTGTGTTAGACGGTAGGGGTTTAATTCCAACCCAAGGATTCAAGTACCAGGTCTAGGCTGGCACTCCAAGGTTGAGCCAAGGGTGTGCTACATTGTTGGAGGTGCTGTATTTCAGAGGAGATGAAGTTCTGTCCGTCCTTGGCAGTAGCTGAATGAGAGTAAGGGAGTTCTGCTCTCAAGTCCTAGACCAAGAAAGGGATTACTTTTTTTTAAAAGCACTTTTCTGGCTTTCAAATGATCTACCACTGCTTCACAGCCAATGAAGTACTTCCAAAGTTTAATCAATGCTATAGTGGCCAATTTACACATAGCAAGATCCCAGAAAGCAGTGTGATATGATGAGATAATCTGTCTTAATAGCTTAAGTTATGAATGTTGGCCAAGATAGCAAGGATACAGTGCACCTTGCTGTTCTTTGAAATAGTGCCAGGGAAGTTTTTGACAATGCACCTGAGAGAGCAGATGGGGCCTCAGTTTGACATCTTATCTGATGGTGGGAAGCCTGTTACCACAATGATAGCAGTGTTATTCTGCATTCAGATGTGATTCTGCAAATCCTGAAATTGCTATGTGAACCAACTAAACAAGAAGTGGGCCTCTCAGTTCTCCTCATGTGAAATATGCAACAGGCCCTCAGTAACATGTAATTGGATTCTCAGCTCTCTGAGCACAGCTGATACTCACAACACTTACATTGAAATTTCAAAATCTTACCTGAAGAACCAAGCCAACAGTTGCCCTGTACAGGTTGGAGCTCACTGTAGGCTTTGTTGGAACTGAAGAAGTATTTTAGGTGAGGCAATGTGTGGAAAAGTCATTTTAAACTCTGTGATTGCAGTTCCTTCAGCAGGTAATTCTCGGCGTAAATCCAGGAAGCCTCTTCCTCCAACTCCAGTGGAAGAACAGCAGCAGGCAAGTGAGCTGACACCACACATGGCAGAAACGCCCTTTCTATTACCTTTTCCTATTTACTCACTGACTCACTCACACACTCCCTCACTCACCCACACTCAATCACCTTCACTCACGCACCCACACACTCACTCACTCACCCTTACTCACTCACCTTTTGTCTTGATGACTGTATTTCTCTCCCTGTTCCTCTGCCTCCCTGTCTTCATGATTTTTAATCAGTGTCTCAAATTTATTTCCTCCTCTGTCTCTGTTTCATTCTGTGACTTGTCATTGTTACATCTATCTCACTCTTTCTCTGTGCCCATTCTTTTTACCTGTCCCTGTCTCACTTTCACTTATTCTTTCCGTCTTTCACTCTCCCTCTGATGTTGTCTCTTATTGTCACTCTAAATCTTGGTGATGGTGGATAACTGGTTATATCTTGAGTACAATCTCTGCATCTGAATGGTGAATATTGCCCCGATATTGGGTCAGAGGTCTTATGTCTGTTAAACCAGCGAGGTTGGAAGAATGAGTGAAGATCAAGCTGCCCCTGGGTAAGGGAGGACTGGAAGGTGAGAGTCCTGGAATTTGTGATTGATGATGGCTGTAGGGTAAAGGGTAAATATTCAAATATGTGAATCGTCAGACAACATCAGTCATGATGCAAGAGATTGCATGACAGCAGACTCCAGAGGGCCCTCCATGTCGAGGTTTATTTCCACCATCTCCGCCTCTGTGTCTATTTCTAACTGCACTCACCAACCAATCCTATCTTCCAGTTGCCATCCACTTTAACTTCCCTCCCACTCCCTGGTGACATGTCCATCCTTGGCCTCCAGAGTGACGCCAAACATAAACTGGAGGAACAACACCTCATATTTTGTCTTGGGAGCTTACAGCTCAATGGCCTGAATATTGACTTCACCAACTTCAAAATCTCTCTTCCCTCAACCTGTCGATCATATGACTCACCTATCCGCTCCACCCTTTCCACTGACCAACCACAATAACCCCATACCTGCATCACCAGCTTCAAAATGTCTCCACCCCCAACCTGTCCATCTTCCTCCTCACCTGTCCGCTCCACCCTTCCTACTCACCAACCACAATCATCCCCCACCTACCTCCCCCCCGCCCCACTCCCCTCTCTCTATTTATTTCTGGGCTCCCCTCCCCCTCCTCAGTCCTGACAAACGGTTTTGGCCTGAAGCATTCACTTTCCTGCTCCTCAGATGCTGTCTGACCTGCTGTGCTTTTCCAACTCCACATTTATTGACCCCAGAGAGAGATGATTCTGTGTATCGCCTTGAGCTAAGCTTACTCACAGAATCACAGAAATATGGTGCAGAACCAGGCCATTTGGGCCATCGTTCCTACGTCAGCTCCATTATTTAGTCTGACTCTACTCACTAGTGCCAATCTCCTGCCTGTTCCCCATATCCCTGTACCCCATTTCCATTCAATTAATCATCCAATGCCCTCTTGAGTACCTCAACAGAACCTGCATTCACCACGTTTCCAGGCAGTACATTCCAGACCCTAACTACTTTCTGTTTTATTCTCACTTTACACTTGCTTTGGTTGCACACCACTTTATATCATGAAAATGGCCAGCAGAATGTTAAATAAAAAGACCATCCTACTAACAGCTAAGAATTCAGCAGTCTCTCTAGACCTTACAAGGATCCAGTTCCATGAGTGGATAATGGATGGGATGCTGGGACAGGGTGCAAGCGATATTCTTACCAAACCAACCACAATGCAAGCAACCTGTTCTCTGAAGCTGGTAGTGAATGAAGCCTACCAGAGTGTCCATTTGCCACCAGTGTTTTCTTGGTTTTCACTAGGTGACACACCAGCATTGTCGAAGCAGCACTGATACTGAACTTAACCATACTCCTGTCAGGAGAAGCAAGCCATAGCAGATTTCCATAGAATCTCTACAGTGTGGAGACAGGCTATTTGGCCCAACAAGTCTACACTGACTCTCTGAAGATCATCCCACCCAGACTCACTCCCTACCCTATCCCTGTAACCCTGCATTTCCCATTGCTAATCTACCTAAACCTACACATCCCTGGACATTATGGCAATTTAGCATGGCCAATCCACCTAAACTGCACATCTTTGGACTGTGGGAGGAAACCAAAGCACGCAAAAGAAACCCATGCAAACACAGGGAGAATGTGCAAACTCCACACAGACAGTTGCCCGAGGCTGGAATTGAACCTGGGTCCCTTGCACTGAGAGTGCGGAAGTGCTAACCCCAGACACCGTGCTGCCCGCAGGTTTCATCTGATGATCTTTAAAAATAATCAACAAAAAGTAGGCACTGGATTGGCGAGCACATTACTTTTTTCCAACACAGTAATAACCTGATTCAGCCCCATTTATTTTTTGTTCAGTCATAAGACATGGGTATCACAGGCTGATCAACATTTATTGCCTGCTCCTAGTTGCCCTTGAGAAGGTGCTGGTAAGCAGCCTTCCTAAACCGCTGCAGTCCACATGCTGAAGGCTGACCCACAATGCCCTTAGGGAGGGAATTCCAGGATTTTGACCCAGTGACACTGAAGGAACAGCAATACATTTCGAGTCAGGGTGGTGAGTGGCTTGGAGGGGAAGTTGCAGGTAGGGGTGTTCCCATCTTTCTGAATCATTTTAGATGGTAGAGTTTGTAGGTTTGGAGGCAGCTATCTCAGGATTTTTGGTGAATTTCTGAAGTGCACCTTGCACAGGCAGACATTGCTGTAACTGAGGGCCAGCGGTGCAGGGAGTGGAGATGTATGGATTCGGTGTCAGTTGAGTGGGCTGCTTTCTCCTGGATTGTGTCAAGTTTCTTGAAGTGCTGTTCGAGCTGTACCTGTCCAGGCAAGTGGGGAGTATTCTATCACACTCCTAACTCGTGTCTTGTACATGGTGGACGAGCTTTGGCGAGTCAGGAGGTGAGCTAAAGAATTTAGAGTCTCTGACCTCCTCTTGTAACTACAGTATTTATGTGCCTAGTTTGGTTCAGATTTTGGTCCATGGTAACCCACAGGATGTTGACAGTGGGAGATTCAGTAATGGTGATGCCATTGAATATAAAGGGGCCATATTTAGATTCTGTATTGTTAGACAGTCATTGCCCAGCATTTATGTGGCGCAAATGTTACTTGCCACTTGTCAGCCAAACCTGGGTATTGTCCAGATCTTGGTGCACTTGAGTATGCACTGCTTCAGTTTCTGATGAGTCGCGAATGGTGCTGCACACAGTGCAATCATTGGCGAACATCCCCACTTCTGATCCGATGATGGAGGGAAGGTCATTGATGAAGCACCTGAAGATGGTTGCATCTAGGACACTACTCCTGCAGAGATGTCCTTCAGCTGAGATGACTGACCTCCAATAACCAAAAGCATCTTCCTATGTACTAGGTATGACGTCAACCAGTGGAGAGGTTTCCCCTGATTCCCATTAATTCCAGTTCTGCTAGGGCTCCTTGATGTCATACTTGGTCAAATGCAGTTTTGCTGTCAAGGGAAGTCACTGGCACCTCATCTCACCTTGTGTCTGATAAATATTTCTCCTCCTCCCCTTCCACATGAATGGCCAGAGGTACAATATCTTGCTCCAGCATGGGCACTCTTATCCCCTAAGAAATGGCATATAAATAGATCAGAGACTGGGCTTTCTGAGTTGAGTAACTTACTCCTGACTCCTCGAAACATGTCCACCATCTACACAGCCCAAGACAAGAGTGTGATGGAATACTCTCCACTTGCCTGGATAAGTGAAGCTTCAACAACACTGAAGAAGCTTGACATCATCTATGACCAAGCAGCCCATTTGATGGCACCACATCCACCAACACCAACATCCAAATGGTAAGAGCTGAGAAATGGCAGATGGAGTTTAATCTGGGTAAGTGTGAGGTGCTGCAATTTAGGAGATCAAATATTAAGGAAAAGAATACAGTTAATGGCAGGACTCTGAACAGCATTGATATACAGAGGGATCTTGGGGTTCAAGTCAGGAGTTCCCTGAAAGTAGCTGTGCAAGTAGATAGGTTGGTAAAGAAGGCACATGACATGCTTGCCTTTATTGATTGGGAAACTGAGTACAAGAGTCAGGATGTCATGTTGCAGCTTTATAAGACTTTGTTTCGGCCACATTTAGAGTACTATGTTCAGTTCTGGTCGCCACATTACAAGAAGGATGTGGAGGCTTTGGAGCGGGTGCAGCAGAGATTTACCAGGATGCTGCCTGGATTAAAGGGTATGAGCTATAAGGAGAGGCTAGAAAAACTCAGGTTGTTTTCTCTGGAGCAGCAGGAGCTGAGGGGAGACTTGATCGAAGTCTATAAAATTATGAGATGCACAGATAGGGTTGATGGTCAGAATATTTTTCCCAGAATTGAAATGTCTAATATTGGGGGGCATGCATTTAAGGTTAGAGGGAGAAAGTTCAAAGGAGATGTGAGGGGCAAGTGTTTTTTTACACAGAGCATGGTAGGACTGTGGAATGCGCTGCCACGGGCGGTGGTGGAGCCAGTTTTGACAGGGGCGTTTAAGGGACATTTAGATAAGCACATGAATATGCAAGGAATGTAGGGATATGGACCAAGAGCAGGCCAAACGGATTAGTTTAACTTGGTGTCATGTTTGGCTCAACATCGTGGGCTGAAGACCCATGCCTGTGCTATACTGTTTTATGTTCTAAACCTTCAAACCCGTAAACTCTACCACATAGAAAGACAAAAGCAGCAGATGCATGGAAACACCACCGCTTACAAGTTTTCCTCCAAGGCTGCATACCATCCAACCATGAAATATATCATCATTCCTTCAGTGTCACAGAATCAAAATCCTGGAACTCCCTCCCTAAAGGCACTGTAGGTACCCTTATACTGGCCTGTAGTAATTCAAGAAAACAGACCTTCGCCACCTCTTGAAGGATAGCCAGCGCACCTACATTCCATGAATGAATAATAAACAATCACACAATACAGTCATTGATTCTTGGTTGTTGACCAACTTGTCACTGATACCCTCCCATCTACATAATGATGATTAGTCAGAGATTGTTAACTGACCAGTCAATGCTGACTTGGTAATGGTTCTACTCATTGTATTCCAGCAGATGAAACGAGCTCCACCTCCCCAACCTAGCTCCGCATCCATGAAAGTTGTTGTTGCACTATATGATTACCACATGATGAATCCTGACGATCTGTCTCTCCGGAAAGATGAAGAATATGTTGTCTTGGATGACCAGGATCAGCATTGGTGGAAGGCTAGAGACATGCGCGGGTAAGAGGTGATCCTGAGGTTATTGTCCAAAAGGTCTGTGTGTGGCTGGAGCTACAGAAGCTGTAATGTCTGCTGGAGGAAAACAGGCACCCGTCGACTTGAAAATCTGGCGAAGCTCCATACGGACACAATGCTACTGAGCACCTCGGTGGCCATTGTGGAGCTGGGTGTGACTGACCCTCTGTGTTGACCAGGATTGTACTGGGAGAAACATTCTCCAAACTCAGTGAGGCTGAGGATGGAACTCGTGACCAGGATTTGTAGTCTTGTTTTATTCTCCTTTCTTACATTTTTGTTGTTGACTTCTAGTTTTATCGATTTTTTTAGCCTGGAGATTCTTCTCTTTCTCCTGAAGCTACATTAACAGTAATCTCCACTGGGGGATGTGAGAGAGGGAGAATCCTAAATAGTAGCTAAGTGAATGGGCAAATATGTGGCAGATAATGTGGTGTTGTGTTATTTTTTTCTTTTCATGAGATATGGGGTGTGTGCCCCCATGATCTGGTTTCCTGAATTAAACAGAAGTGCCACTGTGAATATGATCTGAGTGCTGCCCCGTGCATTAGCTTACATTACATTTACCACAAACACTCAGTTCTTATCATCAGTGATCTGAAGTTTGTTTACACTATTTACATTGCTATAATATCACATATTTACACATGGTCTGGATTTTGTGCTCACTGATGTTAGTGTACATTACATAACATAGCTAACTGACTGATATCACTACACTGATTCCATTATACAGAGACAGTGTCTGATGGTAAGGAGGGTATTTTTATACTGTAACATCATATGCTGCGATGTCATGTAAATATACACTGAATGTCTGGTCTGAAATCTCCTCAACAACTCAACTCAACAAAACAACTCAACAGTATGTGTCGCTGCCATAGCTAGCATTTCTTACCCATTCCTAATTAAAGAACAAAGAAAATTACAGCACAGGAACAGGCCCTTCGGCCCTCCAAGCCTGCGGCGATCCAGATCCTCTATCTAACTCTGTTGCCTATTTTCCAAGGATCTGTATCTCTCTGCTCCCTGCCCATTCATGTATCAGTCTATATACATCTTAAATGACGCTATCGTGCCCACCTCTGCCACCTGCGCTGGCAACGCGTTCCAGGCACCCACCACCCTCTGCGTAAAGAACTTTCCACGCATATTTCCCTTAAACTTTTCCCCTCTCACCTTGAAACCGTGATCCCTAGTAATTGGGTCCCCCACTCTGGGAAAAAGCTTCTTGCTATCCACCCTGAACTGCCCTCAAATGGAATGGATTGCTATGCCAGGCCTTCTTAAACAGTGGATCATGGTCCCCTAAAGGGGTGACACAACGAGGTTTGGGGTTTTGCAAACTCCAAGATTGCAATGGCACCAACTACAGTCAAATGCTGCGAGGCCCCTTTAAATCCTTACTTTTTAACGACGTGGCCTAACTGACCAATATCCATGGCCTGATTCCTGCTTCCAAAAGTTTTGTGGAAAAGTAAGTTCCATAATCCACACCCACAACCCTTCTCCTCCACTCCAGTCGCACAGTCCTCACTTTGAGTTCATGGCAGTTTTCAAGCCCTGAAATAGAGACCCAATGTGGGAAAGATTTAGGAAGTGCTCTCTTAGGCCATTTCCAGGGGCACTTAGAAGTCAAGCACTGGAGTCACATGTAGACCAAACCAGGTAAGAATGTCAGACATCCTCCCTAAAAGAGTATTAGTTAAACCAGATGAGTTTTAACAATTATACCTATCAGTTGTCATTATCACTCAAACTATCTTTAGCTTCACATTTATAAGTTATATTTACCCACCATCAGAAGCCACGGTGGGATATAAACCTACACCATTATTCTGGGCCTCTCGGTTATTATGCCAGTGACACGGCCACTACATCATTATCCCAATCCCCGCCCCAATCGCTCCTGTGTGAGAAGTTATCCACTTTGGTAGGAAAAAAATAGAAAAATGGAATATTTTGGAAGGAGCTGGGAATCACCAGGCATGAACCAGAGAAAGCTAATGGGCAGCTACAGCATGTTCGGAAGGCAAAGGGAATGTTGGTCTTTATTACAAAAGTCTTGTAATATAAGAGTGCAAAATCCTTACTACAAATTTGGCCAGCCTTGATGAAACCACAGCCAAGAGTAATCTGTACATTTTTGATTTCCTTACTTAAGGAAGATATACTTGTCCTTGTTCCATGAGACTGATTCTTGAGTTGACTAGATTGTCCTGCAGACAGTGATTGAAGAGACTGGGCCTATATTCCATGGAATTTCGAGAAATGAAAAGTAATCTCAATGAAACTTATCAAATTCTTGAATGTTTGATAAGAATAAATGTTGAGAATGTATTTTACATGGCTGGGGAATCTAGAACTAGGGAGCACATGATCAGAATAAAGGATCAGCCCAGTGAGACTGACATAATGAAAAATTAGCTCCCTTAAAGTTTGTACATCTTTTGAATTCTGTTCATGAAAATATGTTGTTAATGCTTAATTGTCAAGTACATTCATCTGTGGATGATGACTCAATTTATTGATAGCATTAGGTTAAATTAAGAGGTTATTCTGCTTATCTTCTGGTATTATATTTTACAATGTTGATGATCATGGCTCTCAACTTCCACAGTATTTGATAAAAGCCATCATCTGGGTGTTGTTCTTGAGTGGTGTATCTGTTCTGCTTCTTAAGCTGTTAATGTACGTCCTCATTTGGTTCCCGGTTGTTCCATTAAACCCAGAATTTCAATGGTCTCCACAGACCTTCTGGTTTCTCTCTGTTAAGTATATCCCCAAAGAGTCTATTGGTGATCATCTACAAACGTTCTTGTTGTGTTCCTTTCTCCCTTGAAGCTTCCTTATTAGCCGTGTATGTTATCCAACTAATCCTCACCGTAATATAAAACAAAGAACAGTGAATGTTGTGAAACAAAAACAGAAAGTGCTGGAGAAACTCAGCAGGTCTAGCATCAGCTGTAGAGAGAAAAACAGAATTAAAGTCTTGAGTCTCATTCTGATTAAGGGTTACTGACTCAAAATGTTAACTCTGTTTCTCTCTCCATAGAAGCTGCCAACCTTACTGAGATTCTCCAGCACTTTCTGTTTTTGTTAACCCTCACCATGGTTCAAGTTAACCACGTCTCTGTACACTTCATCTTCCATTGTCTTGTTTAGATTCTGACTTGCACATCCATGTAATAAAATCAATCAGGTGTAGGTTTAAACTCACACTGTTTTCCACAGAGGTGCTCTCATTTCTGAAGAGGTATGCCATTTTTGTGAATATTTATGTTACGAAACTCCTGATGTCTTCATCAATTTTCCCATTTGATATTGTTAGGCTATGCAGATAAGAAAATTATTTGAATAGTTATTTATTAGTGTAGAATTTGTAAAAGGACATATTTTGATAAGCTTTTCAGCTTGCATTCATCAGCTCAATTTGCAAGAATTCCAAATTACGGGAAAACCAGATGTTATACTGTTAAGGGGAGAGTGCTGGGTGGTCGACAAGTGGAATTTGCTTTGTAGAGGTGTTGTTAAAAGTAGAGTCATAGAGTCGTAGAGATATAGAGCACAGAAATAGACCTTCAGTCCAACTCATCCATGCTGACTAGTATCCTAAATAAATCTAGTCCCATTTGCCAGCATTTTGCCCATTTCCCTCTAAACCTTTCCTACTCATATACTCATCCAGCTGCCTTTTAAATATTGCAATTGTATCAGCCTCCGCCACTTTGTCTGGCAGCTCATTCCAGACAGACACTACCTTCTGCATGAAAAATTTGCTCCTTAGACTCCTTTTAAATCTTTCACCTCTCACCTTAAACCTATGCCCTCTAGTTTTGGACTCTCATACCCTGGAAAAAGGTCTGTTTACCCTTTCCATGCCGCTCATGATTTTACAAACCTCTATAAGGTCATCCATCAACCTCTGATGCGCCAGAGAAAATAGCGCCAGCCTCTTTAGCCTCTCCCTATAGTTCAAACCCTCCAAACCCTTGTAAATCTTTTCTGAACCTTTTCAAGTTTCACAACATCCTTCCTATAGCAGGGAGACCAGAGTTGCATGCAGTATCCAATAGTGGCCTAACCAATGTCCTGTACAGTTGCAACATGACTTCCCAACTCCTATATTCAATGCACTGACTAATAAAGGCAAGCGTAGCAAATGCCTTCTTCACTATCCTATCTACCTGCGACTCCACTTTCAAGGAACTATGAACCTGTATTCCAAGGTCTCTTTATTAATTCAACACTCCCCAGGACCTTATCATTACGTGTATAAGTCCTGCCCTGATTTCACTTTCCAAAATGCAGCATCTCACATTTATCTAAATAAAACTCCTCGGCCCATTGGCCCATCTGATCAAGATCCATTGTACTCTGAGTTAAACATCTTCACTGTCCACTACATCTCCAAATTTGGTGTAATCTGCAAACTCACTAACCATACATCCTATGTTCACATTCAAATCATTTATATAAACGACAATAAGCAGTGGACCCAGCACAGATCCTTGTGACACACAGCTGGTCTCAGGCATTCAGTCTGAAAATCAACCCTCCACCATCACCACGCCCTGTCTTCCACCTTTGAGCCAATTCTGTATCTATATAGCACAGTTCACCCTCTATTCAGTGTAGTCTAACCTTGCTAACCAGTGAGGAACCTTGTTGAAGTCCAGATAGATCATGTCCGCCACTCTGTCCTCAGCAATCCTCTTTGTTTCTTCTTCAAAAAACTTAATCAAGTTAGTGAGACATGATTTCCCACACACAAAGCCATGTTGACTGTCCCTAATCAGTCCTTACCTTTCCAAATACACGTAAACTGTCCCACAGGATCCCTCCAACAATTTGCCCACGACTGATGTCAGGCTCACTGGTCTATAGTTCCCTGGCTTTTCCTTACCATCTTTCTTAAACAGTGGCACCACGTTAGCCAATTTCCAGTCTTCTGGCACCTCACCTGTGGCTATCAATGATACAAATATCTCAGCAAGGGGCCCAGCAATCACTTCCCTAGCTTCCCACAGAGTTCTAGGGTACACCTGATCAGGTCCCAGGGATTTATCCACCTTTATGCATTTTAAGACGTCCAGCACCTCCTCCTCTGTAATATGGACATTATTCAAGATGTTGCTATTTATTTCCCCATGTTCTCTATCTTCAATATCCTTTTCCACAGTAAACACTGATGCAAAATATTGGTTTAGTATCTCCCCCATCTCCTGTAGTTCCACACATTGGCGGCCTTGCTGATCTTTAAGGGGCCATATTCTGTCTCTGGTTACCCTTTTATCCTTATTGTGTTCGTAGAATCTCTTTGGATTCTCATTAACCCTATTTACCGAAGCTATCTCATGTCCCCTTTTTGCTCTCCTGATTTCCCCCTTAATTATACTCCTAATGCCTTTATACTCTTCTAGGGACTCACTCAATCTTTGCTGTCTATACCTGACATATGCTTCCTTCTTTTTCCTGACCAAAACCTCAGTTTCTTTAGTCATCCAGCATTTCCTACACCTACCAGCCTTGCTCTTAACCCTAACAGGAACATTCAGTCTCTGTACTCTCATTATTTCATTTTTGAAGACCTCCCATTTTCCAGCCATCCCGTGACCTGGAACATCCGCCCCAAATCAACTTTTGAAAGTTATTGCCTAATACTGTCAAAATTGACCTTCCTCCAATTTAGAACTTCAACTTTTAGATCCGGTCTATCCTTTTCCATCACTATTTTAAAACTATTAGAATTATGGTAGAATTCTTTGTAGATTTAGCCATAGAATCTTGACAGTGCAGAGACAGGCCCTTCGATCCAACAAGTCCACACCGACCTTCAGAGAATCCCACGCAGACCCATTCCCCAAACCCACCTAATCTACACATCCCTGAACACTATGGGAAATTTAGCATGGCCAATTCACCTAGCCTGCACGTCTTTGGACTGTGGGAGGAAACCGGAGCACCAGAGGAAACCCACGCAGACACAGGGAGAACGTGCAAACTCCACACAAACTGTTGCCCAAGGGGGAAATCGAACTTAGGCCCCTGGTGCTGTGAGGCCGCAGTGCCAACCACTGAGCCACCGTGCCGCCGTGCCGCATCTACGTCAGCATCTACTGTCAATGCTTCAGAGGCTTATTATATTGCAAAAGAAAAATGGCAAGCCTGAAGATTTGGAATGGTTTAGAAACTAGGAAAGGGCAACTGAAAAGTTGATGTGTGCAAAATCAAAGTTATGATAAAATATGTTTTTCAGCAATACTCAAAATAATTCTACTCTTTTGGGTTCTTTATTTTGCTCTTATTTTGCCTCTAGGTGTAAATCCTTTTCTTCGATATGTGCACACTGTTTTGCGTAGTTTAATGATAATCCATGTGGTGCTGTTTGTTTCAACCATGTCTAAAATTCTTTGTAGATTTTCCTCTGTTTCTGCCATAACTACTGAAGTGGCTTACAATGTTGCAAAAAAAAACAGTAAGTCTGAAGTTAGGAAATGTGTTAGAAACAGCAAAGGGCAACTGAAAAGTTGATAAAAAGAGAAAAACCAGATTTTGAGAATAAACTAAATAGTAGTATAAAAACAGATTGTAAGAGCTATTATAAAATTACATGAAAGAAAGAGAGCAGTTCAATAAGCATTCCACCTCTTAGAGGAAGAGGTGGTAGAAAGTATCATGAGAAGTAAAGTAATGCGAGAGAATTGTATATATCCTAATCACACTCAAAGGCACAAGTTAAAGGCAGAAACAGAGGGTAATGCTAATAGAGTGATCTGCCCTGACAGATACCTGCATGGTATTAGTCTACAAGGTGTAGAGCTGGATGAACACAGCAGGCCAAGCAGCATCAGAGGAGCAGGAAGGCTGACGTTTCGGGCCTA
>NC_063345.1:68463666-68479523 GCF_021869965.1 Rhincodon typus
TCTCCATTTTCTGAAGAAGGGTCTAGGCCCGAAACGTCAGCCTTCCTGCTCCTCTGATGCTGCTTGGCCTGCTGTGTTCATCCAGCTCTACACCTTGTTATCTCAGATTCTCCAGCATCTGCAGTTCCTACTATCTCTGGTATTAGCCTAAGGTGGATAGGATGTTGAAAATAGCTGACTGGTTTCATTCATTCCCTTTGCAGACAGGAAGGATTCATCCCCAGCAATTACGTGGTGGAATCTGGGAACAAGCTTGAAACATACGAGTAAGTGGCATAGTAGAGGTAACCACAATTCTAATTCACAATGAAACACTGGGGTGGGACTTGTGTTGGCACGTCATAAATAGGTGCTTCAATGAAACACATCAGGCTAAAGGATATATTAATGGATACTAGGAAAATTAAATCTGGACAAATGTGCCCTTGTATTTCCTTAGATAACCTAATAAACCTGCTTAACTTTAAAGATACGACACGTGCAACTCTTGCTGATGGCTATTCAATGCAGCTGGTCTTATAATGTCTCTTATGGATGAAATGAAAAATGTGGTCTTTCAGTTTGGAAAGCCAAGGAAACAAATAGGATTGTTTAAAGTACTCAAATCTTGAAGCACTTTTCTGTAGAAGCAGTGGAGATAAAATTCACTTGAAGTTAACTGCAATTCTGTACAATGGGAATCTGAATACTGATTAAGATATTAATAATCACTGATTGTTGGACAATATGAAATGGTTGAGAGAAAAACATATTCAACAGCGACTGAGTTCCAGCTCGGAGCAAATGCTGAACATAAAGAACATTTCTAAATTTAAGCAATTGGATTCAAACCATCAACTACTGGATTGTTTTGGTGGAAAGCACAGTGCAGCACTCCCTCAGTATTGACTCTCCGATACTGCAGCACTCCCTTGGTACTGGCCTCTAACATTGTACCACTCCCTCATTACTGACCCTCTGACAGTGCAGCACTCTCTCGGTACTGAATCTCTGAAGTGCTGCAATTCTTCAGCACTTACCCTGCGATGGTGCAGTACTCCCTCAGTACAGACCCTGCAATAGTGCAGCACTCCCTTAGTACTCACACTCCATCAGTGCAGTGCTCCCTCAGTACCCTCAGATGTACGGCACGGAAACAGACCCTTTGATCCAACTAGTCCATGCTAACCAGATATCTTAAATTAATCTAGTCCCATTTGCCAGCATTTGGTCCATATCCCTCTAAAGCCTTCCTATTCATATACCCATCCAGATGCCTTTTAAATGTTATAATTGTACCTGCCTCCACCACTTTCTCTGGCAGTTGATTTCATAAACGCACCACTCTCTGTGTGAAAAAGTTGCCCCTTAGATCCCTTTTAAATATTTCCCCTCTCACCTTAAACCTATAACCTCAAGTTCTGGACTCCCCTTCCCTGGGGAAAAGACTTCTTCATAGGCTTCATAGAATCCCTACAATGTGGAAACAGGCCCTTCGGCCCAACTAGTCCACACCTACCCTCAGAACATCCCACCCAGACCCATTCCCCTGTAACCCACCTAATCTACACATCCCAAAGCACTATGGGAAATTTAGCATGGCCAATCCACCTAGTCTGCACATTTTTCAACTGTGGGAGGAAACCGGGGCACCCAGAGGAAACCCACGCAGCCATGGGGAGAATGTGCAAACTCCACACAGTCGCCCGAGGGTGGAATCGAACCCAGGTTCCTGGTGCTGTGAGGCAGCAGTGCTAACCACTGAGCCACCATGCCGCCCAAGACCTTGACTATTCACCCTATCCATGTCCCTCATGATTTTATAAACAACGAAGAACAAAGAAAATTACAGCATAGGAACAGGCCCTTTGGCCCTCCAAGCCTGCGCCGATCCAGATCCTCTACCTAAACCTGTCGCCTATTTTCCAAGGATCTGTATCCCTCTGCTCCCTGCCCATTCATGTATCTGTCTATATACATCTTAAATGACGCTATCGTGCCCGCCTCTACCACCTCCGCTGGCAACGTGTTCCAGGCACCCACCACCCTCTGCGTAAAGAACTTTCCATGCATATCTCCCTTAAACTTTTCCCCTCTCACCCTGAAACCGTGACCCCTAGTAATTGAGTCCCCCACTCTGGGAAAAAACTTCTTGCTATCCACCCTGTCTATACCTCTCATGACCTCGAAAAGGTCATCCCTTAGCCTCTGATGTTCCAGATAAAACAGCCCAAACCTATTCAGCCTCTCCCTATAGCTCAAACCCTTCAATCCGGCAATATCTTTGTAAATCATCTGACTCTGCAGCACTCATTGCTGACCCTCCATCATATAGCATTGCCTCAGTACTGACCCTGCAACAGGGCAGCACTCCCCTGGTACTGACCCTCTGGCAATGCAGCACTTCGACAGTACTGACTTTCTGACAGTGTAGAACTCCCTCAGAACTGGCATTAATATCATGCTGGATTTTGTACCAAGTTTCTATAATTAGTCAATCTTTTTTTATCAATCATGGTATGTGGGCTTTGCTGGTTAGGCCAGCTTTAATTTGGCATCTCTACCTGTCCTGGGAAAGTTGGCCTGAATGACCTTTTCAAACTGTCACAGTCCATTTTGTATAGATACATCCACAGTGCTGTTAGCGAGTGAATTCCAGCATATTATCCCAGCGAAGTAACGGGATTCCAAGACAGGTTGGTATGCATCTCGGAGGGGAACTTGCAGGGTGTGCTGCTCCCATGTATCTTTTGTCCTGTCCTTCTAGATGGATACGGTCCTGCTTTTTCGGAAGGTGCTGTCAGAGGTGAATTTGTATGTTGCTGCAGTACATCTTGTCGATAGTACACACTGCTGCCACTGTGCGTGGGTAACCTCTGCCTTGAAGATGATAAATCTACTTTGGGTAGGCAGAAGGTGCATTACTGACTTGAACTGTTTCATGGCAGGAGTGTTGCCCATGCTCACAGTTTATGTAGCATTATCTCGAGGAGTAAACCTTGGGGATTAGCCCAAGGGATCCAGTCAATGCCTTCTGGACCACTGGCCCTGGTACTGGCTCTGTATTCCCTTCCAATAGAATTGATACTCACAGAAAGACCATATCATTTAAATCAATAAGAAATGCAAGTGAGCATGCAGCAGATTTGCAATGAACAGAAATATTCACCATTGTCCTGTTATCACACAGATGGTACAACAAAGAAATCACAAGGAGCAAAGCAGAGGAGCTGCTGAAACGGGAGGTAATGATCATTTTTCACTCTTCACCATCATGATACAAAATATCAAAACCTAGCAGTGTCATTATGCAAAAGAGTCGTTCAGAGATCACTAAACCAAACACTCCCAGGATGGGTACAGCACAGGGTTAGATACAGCGGGAAGTTCCCTCTACATTGTCCAGGACAGGCACAGTACAGAGTTAAATACAGAGGAAAGTTACCTCTACACATCCCCATGAAACACTCCCAGGGCAGGTACAGCATGAGGTTAGGTGTGGAGTAAAGCTACCTCTACACTGTCACCATCAATC
Source organism: Rhincodon typus (assembly GCF_021869965.1). Classification (NCBI taxonomy): domain Eukaryota; kingdom Metazoa; phylum Chordata; class Chondrichthyes; order Orectolobiformes; family Rhincodontidae; genus Rhincodon; species Rhincodon typus. Next base: position 68,467,181 of record NC_063345.1, read on the forward strand.
ACTCCAACGACAGGAACAGCACAGGGTTAGGTATAGAGTAAAGCTCTCTCTATACTGTCCCCATCAAACACTCCCAGGACAGGTACAGCATGAGGTTAAATAAAAGATACCACTCCTAAAAACGCACCAGGACTTGAGACCTGCAGAGCCCCTACTCTATGAATATATCCTGTTAAGTGCAGTCGATTGACCAATACAAGTGATTAACCACAACGCAATCCAGTCAATTGAATTACTTGCTGGTACTCGTACTTCTCTCTTTGGAATTTGATCCTAGAGTGGACCAGTTTGGAACAGTGGGACTAATCTTCAGGAGAAGGGTTGAAATGCTCTGTCTTGTGATTGTCAGATCACTTTTATTACCTTTGTCTGTGCTACATTAGATTGCACAAGCCCTTGCCTTTACCTTTGAAGATCTAACTGTAGAAGTTATGACAAGTGGGGTGCTGTAAGAAGGAGTGATGGGCCCTCAGCTATTTGTAGTCTATATTAGTGACATGGATAAAGAGATTGAGTGTAATTATCCAACTTTACTAGAGACAAAGCGAGGTGATAAAGTAAACTGTGGGAAGGACACAAAGAAGCTGCAAACAAGTTAAATTCTTGGGTCATAAGATGCAGATGAAATACAATGCACGAAAATGTGAGATTATTTACTTTAATATGAATAAAAAAAAGCAGAACATTTTTAAAAAGAAAAAATGCTTGTAAATGTTGTTGTTGTTCAAAGGGTCTGATCATATAATTAATCCAGAAGTTAGCATGCAGTTCCAACAAGCAATTAAGAAGGCAAATAGCATGTTAGCCTTTATTACAAAGGATTAGAGTATGGGAATAAACAAGTTTTGCAGCAATTGAACAAGACATTAGTGAGATTAAACCAGGCATCCTACATGTTGTTTTAGACTCATAGATTTATGCAGCACAGAAAAGGCCATTCGACCCATGAGATTGATAGCCAGGAAGTGTGCATTGTCCTGTTCTGAGAAACAAAGTAAATTAGGCCCACATTCCCTGGAGTTCACAGAATGAGAGCTAATCTCATTGAAGATAAAAGTTTATAAAGGGGCTTGACAGGATAGACACTGAGAAATTGTTTCTACTCAGTGGGAAATCATGAATGCAGGGACACAGTCTCAGGAAAAGAGGTGATTATTTAAAGCAGAGATGAGGGAAAATTTCTTCCCTCAGCTGGAAGTGAATCTTTTGGAATTGCCTATCTCAGAGGGTTGGAGATGCTCCATCATTCAATATGTTAAAGACAGGGAGAGAAAGATTTTAGGCCTGTCAGGGAATTGAGGGGTAAGGAGAGTGGGCAGCAAAGATTTTTTACATTTGTGGCCACGAGTATCATTGGCTGGGCCAGCATTTTCTGTCCTTCCCTAATTGTCCTTGAACCAAGTGGCTTGCTGACCATTTCAGAGGGCAGTTAAGAGTCAGCTACATTGCTGTGGGTTTGGGGTCAACTTGTAAGCCAGTCCAGATAGAATTGGCAGATATACTTCTCTAAAGGACATTAATAACCAGATCAGTATTTACAACAATTGACATTGATTACATAATCACTATTAGACTAGCTTTTTAATTTCATATTTTTAATTCTGTTCAAATTTCATCATTTGCTATGGTGGGATTGAATCAGTTTCATTTAGTTAAGGGTTACATTTTCAGTTACATTGTAAAAGCAAATGGATGTATAAAGCATGGAAGTGTTTGTAATACACCACTATGAGTTTTATACTTCATGGTGATAAGGCTGGCTCTCTCTGCATGAAATAAATGACTGTAACCTGACTTCCTGAGGCCTCTTTATCAATTTGTTCATTATCCAATAACAGTGGGATTCAACTCCATGTCTCCAGAACATTAGCCTGGGACACTGGATTGCTAGCCTAGTGAGATTACCACTACACCACTGTCCCCCTTTTAATACGGCTCAGGGAGAAGATCAGCCATGATTGCATTTAATGTCAAAGCAGAATTGAAGGGCTACTGCTGCTTCTATTCCTCATATTCTTATTGAAAGTCTTTTTTGCCTTTAAATCTTTTTATTGTTGCAATTTTTTTAAACTGAATCTCTTGAACTGTGAAGATATTTTGTCTTCTATGTTATCCTCTTGCCTATTAATACAGTAATTTATGTTTCCTTTGTAGGGTAAGGAAGGTGCATTCCTGCTCAGGAATTCAAGCCAGGCTGGAAAATATACAATGTCTGTGTACAGCAAAGCACCAGGGTAGGTCAAATCTGCTACTGCATTGTCTAACAGCATAGCCAATTTCAGACCAATGGAGATTGGTCAGCAAGCTCCCTGCTCCATTTACATTGAAACTGAAGAGTTGTTGAAAAAAAATGGACTATACTCCAGCTGCAATAATACTCGAGCATTACTATACCAGGGGCTGTATGTCTTCAACAGAAGTGAGCTGGAAATCATAGTGAGTTAGAAACTGATGAATATTCATTGACTATTTACATGTTCCAGGATGTTTTTCTCTCCCTTTGTTTCCAATGGATCTGACATCAGCCCACATCACTGATGACAGACACCAGCAGCATAACGTTATCAACATCTTAAACATTTTACCTCAAGCATTCTAGTAGTGCACAGATACAATGATAATTGACTTGTTGACTAATCAGTGTGATCATTCTTTTACCAGTCAATGTACTATAGTCCCAGGCAGAGGGTGAGGGAAACCCACAGTAAGAGAGAGATTGGGAACCATTGATCTAAAATCACTCATTCCTCTCAAGGCTCCTACATTCACCACACAGCAGATCCCAAATTAATCAAATATTCCATTCAGCATGTTCTTTTCAGAAAGAAACCTAACTTATATTTGAATTTATCCATACTAGATTTCTCTATTATTTCCCTAGGGAGTGGCGTCACTCAGTGAAATTTTGACAGATTCATTTGAATTTACCCCCATTCAATCCCAGAATTTGTCCTTTAGTTCTGCTCACATTCTCCTGAAGTCAGCCAAAGGCATGGCAGCCATTGAAGGGAATCAGGAAGCACAGGGAGAGAGTGGAGGAGGTAATTGAAGTATCTAAAAACAAGGATAAGAGGAATCTGTTCCATTGAGATGGACTCCACTAGGTGTAGGCTGACACCATTGATAGTTGGTGATAGGCAGAGTAAGAGGCAGGAAACTAATAATGAGAAGATGGTGAGATCCAGGAGCCAGTAAATTGAAAAGCAACAGGGGAAAGGTCAGGGCTGTAGACCAGAACAGTGTTTAGGGCAAAGTGAAGCGGAGCGGGTCAGGAAAGAACAATGAAAGTAACAACATTAATCAGGCAATAATCACTTGGGTAACATCAAAGAAAACCAAACATACATCAAAGCCATGTGACTTTGTGAAACATTCATGAAAAACTGGACGAATTAATAACACAGATAGCTTTGATTGAATTACCATTAGATGCAATGGTAAGGTATCCAAATTTGGGGAGTACTTTAGAAAAGATAGATAAACTGGAAAAGAAGGATTGCTTTCCCTGATAATAAAGAATGACAAAGTCAGAGGGGTTGGGGTTTGGGGAGAGGGAGGGAGGGAGGGGGGTTAGGGAGAGTGAGAGAGAGAGAGAAAGGTTCTTAGCTAAAAAAAAATGGAAGTGAAATTAGTGTATATGGAGCTATGAAACAGCAAGAGGCAGCAAACAGGTGATGGTACCTATTTATAGGTATTTTCCAGTAGTCAGGGTTTTAGGGTTGAATATGATTCAGAAAATTAGCAGTGTATGTAATAAGGATAACATTAATTTTCATATAGACTAGGAAAATCAAATTTGCAGAACCTGTGTGAGTGACAGGTTCCTCTAATAAATATAAGTCAAGATTACTATTTCAAGGAATCAACAAGAAAAACAGGCCATATTCATTAAAGTATTTACAACAGTTTCAGAGGGTCTTCACCACACAAACCGCTGTGAAAGCTCAAAAAATTTCATCAGCATTTCTTAATGAATAGTAAAAGTTAACATTGTTAAACACACAATCCAAACATGACTGAAAGATAACATTTAGAATGAACTCTCAGCTTCAAGCTGTCCATCACTATTCCCTCTGCACTTTCTCCCTTTTCTAATTTCTCTTTACCAAGCTAGTTTCCCTTGTGTTTGTCCTGTCCAATCCTTCAGTGTGCCTCCTTCCCTGAATCTCCATGTTTGATGCTGCTGTGTCTTTCATTATTACTTCCTAAGTTTCCTAAATTTGGTCGATTCTATGCAGCTAAGTTTCTAACTGCACGTAATGGTTGAAAGTCAATTTGCATGGAATAAAGCGGTTAGTGTGTGGCATAGCACCAATATTTCCATATTAAGGAATGTAGCACAAGGCAAACAATGGTCTTGTGTGAAGAGATGGGTGAGTCTTAATTGGGATAGGAGAGGCAACAAACTTACTGTTGAATTTTTGAGTGCACCAAAAGAGGGTTTGACATTGGATATGTGGAGGACCTCTATTCCAACAGGAGTTAAAATTCACCAAAACATACCAAAAATTGAAATATGTTAAGATTAATATATTTTTAAATTTGGGTAAGGCTAGATTATGTGTGTTATTGAATCTTTCAAGCAGTTTCTACCTATGTCAAACCGTCCTTCAAATAACTTGATTGGAAAGGCAAGGTACAACAGACCGTTAATTCACAATTCCCATTTTTCAGCACTGCACAATTAAAATTACGGCAATGCACAGAGCTGTAACTGCACTGAACCCAAAAACATTCTTGTTAATATAAGCCCAGTGGTGTGGATCTACCAATGCCACATGGACTGCAGAAGTTCAAAGTTAGCTCACTACCATCACCTTCTCAAGGGCAATTAGGGATAGCTGGTAAATGTTGGCATAGCCAGCGATACCACCATTCTGTGATCATGAATAAAACTAAAAATAAATCTAAGAATTGCAAAAAGTTATTAAGGTAAGCCTGAGTCCAGTTCATTGCCAATCATTTGAGGAATGATAGAGACCTGAGAGTTGACTCAAAAACAATAACTTTCACAAAAGAATTACGGGCCAGAATTACCAAGGAGTGACAATCACTCTCAGATTGCTACTTCACTTTTTCTTCATATTAAGAAAGAGCTCTGGATTTCTGAGAGGAGAATCCAATCTAGGACCTTTAGACATGCAAAGCTGTACTTCCATTCTGACCAGTTCCTCACTGTATAGGATAGTCTTGGGGAAGGCAAACCACAACGCTCTTTCACAGCAGGCAGTTGCCATATTTTATGATTAAAAGGTCCACTTTGCACACGCAGCTACTTTGTAGATGCTAAACCTACTTTGAGCAGAAGATTGATGGCATAGCCTGAGACTGAGATTAGAATATCTTTATTTCCTCTGAGCCTCTGACCATATGATGTCAGTTTTAAGACATTAAAATATATATTATTTCAGAGTTGCAAAATAAATGTGAAATGCAAGTACCTAAACAATAAAATGTTAAATTCTCAATAAAACCAAGAAGTAGATACAGCTAGGATGTTAAAATTCTCAGGTTCAGTCTCAGGTTTCAGGTCAAGAATGAGAAGTGGAAAGATGTTGGTAATGCTGTCTCTGTCCTAAAGTGTTTGGGGGCAATGTGGAGGGAACTTTATTCTGTATCTAAGACCATGTTGTACCAGTCTTGGAAGTATTTGATGAGGACAATGTAAAGCAAGCACTACTCTGTATCTATCCTTGTATTGTAGCGGTCCTGGGAATGATTGCTGAGAACAATGTAAAGGGAGCTCTACTCTGTATTTATCCCCATGCTGTACTTGCCCTGAGAGTGTTTGATGCTGACACAGATATCCTGTAATGTGTTGTATCTTGTTGAGAATCCTCACCTTGATAAACACCAAAAATAATCTTGATTTGTATCCGGGTGTTTTAAGTGGCTAATATTAGACTCCAGATGTGAATCTGAGGTTCTGTTCGTCTCCATTAACTGCAGCTTGCTAGTTATCTGCTGTAACTGGAAGGGACAGCAGACAGTGTAAAAGGGAAGTGGAACCGATGACTTTGTACTGAGGCTTATTGAGAGTCACAGCAGCATTAGCAACACTGCAGGGTGTATGTATATCATAAAATCACAGCATGAGAAAATTGGAATGTGGTATGTAGCTGACAATGGACTTGAGGCTGGCTAGATTCTTTCTGATTGTGTTTGTGAACACTGATACTTCATGCCACTGTTTCAGTTGAGGGGACAATGCCTGTCACTGCAACAAACTGGCCATTCTGCAGCAACCAATTAGATTCAAGTCAATCGCTGCGCCACAGGAGGCTGGCAGGCAATGTATTAATGTGTTCTGAATGCTCTGCGCCTCCTGCCCTCCAGCAGTCTGTCCTTTCTCTTCCCAAACAACAGCCTTACCAACTGTGGGATTGGCATGAACTGACTGTCACCTCCACCATGCCTGTTCTCTTTGACCTTGATGTACTGGGTCATTTGCGTGGGTATTCAAGGAAGGGAGAGTGTTCAGCAGTTTAGAGCCAGAACAGCTTTACAAATGGGATGTTAGCAGGCTGCTTTCCCTGGCTGTTAGTGACTGTCTGCTTTGTTATATTGAAGCAGGTGTTGAAACACAGAAACATAGAAAATAGGTTCAGGAGTAGGCCACTTGGCCCTTCAAGCCTGCATCACCATTCAATACAATCATGGCTGATCTTACAATCTCAGTGTCTCGTTTCTGTTTTCTCTCCATGTCCCTTGATCTCTTTAGCCAAAAGGGCCACGTCCAGCTCCCCCTTGAATGTATCTAATGAACTGGTCCCAACAGCTTTCTGTGGGAGAGAATTCCACAGGTTCACAACTCTCTAAGTGAAGAAATCCTTCCTCATCTCAGTCCTGAATGGCTTACCCTTTATTCTGAGACTGTGCCCCTTAGTTCTGGACTTCCCCAACATCGGGAACATTTTTCCCACATCTAGCCTGTCTAGACCCATCAGGATTTTGTATGTTTCTATCAGATTTCCCCCTCATTCTTCTAAATTCTAGTGAGTACAAGCTCAGTCGATCCCATCTTTCCTCATACGTCAGTCCTGCCATCCCAGGAATCAGTCTGGTGAACCTTTGCTGGACTCCCTCAATTGCAAGAATGTCCTTCCTCAGACTAGGAGACCTCTACTGTTTATGATATATATAAATGACTTAGATGAAAACTAGATGGCTGGGTTAGTAAGTTTGCAGACGACACAGATATTGGTGGAGTTGTGGATAGCGTAGAAGGTTGTCAAAGGATACAGTGGGACATAGATCAGTTGCAGATATGGGCGGAGAAATGGCAGATGGTGTTTAATCTGGGTAAGTGTGAGATGCTGCACTTTGGGAGATCAAATGTTAAGGAAAAGTATACAACTACTGGCAGGACTCCAAACATCACTGATGTACAGAAGGATCTTGGGGTTCAAGTCCATGACTCCCTGAAAGTAGCCACACAAGTAGATACGGTGATAAAGAAGCCGTATGGTATGTTTGCCTCTATTGGTCGGGAAATTGGATACAAGAGTCAGGATGTCATGTTGCAGCTTTAGAAGACTTTGCTTAGGCCACAGTTAGAGTATTGCATTCAGTTCTGGTTGCCAGATTACAAGAAGGATGTGGAGGCTTTGGAGAGTGTGCAAAAGAGGTTTACCAGGATGCTGCCTGTATTAGAGGGTATGACCTATACAAAAACTCGGGTTGTTTTCTCTTGAGCAGTGGAGGCTGAGGGGGGACTTGATAGAAGTGCATAAAATTATGCGATGCATAGATAGGATTGACTGTCTGAATCTTTTTCCCAGATTTGAAATGTCTAATACAAGGGGGCATGCATTTAAGGTTAGAAGAGAAAGTTCAAAGGAGACGTGACGGGCAAGTTTTTTACACAGAGAGTGGTAGGAGTCTGGAGGCAGATACAATAGGTGCATTTAAGGGACTTTTGGATAAGCACATTAATATGTAAAGAATGGAGGGATATGGACCAAGGGCAGTCAGAAGAGATTAGTTTCATTCGGCATCATGTTCGGCACAACATTGTGGGCTGAAGAGCCCATGGCTGTGCTGTACAGTTCTATGTTCTGTGTTCTGACAGTGCACACAATACTCAAGGTAAGGCCTCATCGAGGCCCTGTATAAGTTCAGCAAGACATCAATACTCCAATACTCGGAAGTGGCTTTGTAGATGATGGAAATCCCAACTTCATCTCTCACACTGAAAGTTCAGGCAAAGGAACAGAAAATTTACACTGCACAGATATTGGGATGCTGGATGTTCCTATTCCTCCACCAAAACCCATTGCCATACCAGCTGCCATCAAGGAGAGGGAAGGAGGTGCATTGTAGCCTTCTTCCCAGTCATAGTGGGCAGATTCGTCCATGCCCACCCAAAGGTTTTAAAAATGCAGAAAGCAAACATCTAGCTGCAAGCTGTTTTGCTACTGACTTCTCAGTACGTTTCAGGGTTATTGGGCTAAATTGGTGAAATTTGAAATTGATAAGTAAATCTGGGGTTGAAAGCTCATTTCTGTGTTGGTGACCATAAAACTGTCATTGATTCTTGGTAGAAGCAAATACGATAGCAATGTTTAAGAGGTATTTAGAGAGACACATGAACAGGCAGAGAATAGAGGGATGCGGACTATGAGAGGTGGGATTAGTTTAGAATATCATCATCGTCAGTACAACAACGATGGGCCAAAGGGCCTATTCCTGTTCTGTACTGTTCTAACTTCTATGTTCAGTTCTGCTTTCCTGACCTGTTTTACATTTATTAGCGGACCACAAATACTCCAGCTCACTGGAATTACATTCAAAAGCACAATCTTACTAGCTAAAGTTGGGAAACACATCTGTTCATAGACCTGGCCATATACAAGAGGCACGTATCTGGTCAGTATGAGGTAGGCTTCTTTACCCAAACTGATGTCTATTTCAAGGAGGAATTGGCAGTAGGGGATTGCAGTCTTGCAGGAAGATGGGTGAGAGGAGGTATAGTCTAGGTAGCTGTGGAAGTCAGTGGGCTTGAAATAGATATCAGATACATGCCTCTTGTATATGGCCAGGTTTATGAACAGATGTGTTTCCCAACTTTAGCTGGTAGGATTGTGCTTTTGAATGTAATTCCAGTGAGCTGGAGTATTTGTGGTCCGCTAATAAATGTAAAACAGGTCAGGAAAGCAGACCTGTTCCCAAGAGGAGGCGTTCCACTCCCGAACATCCCAGATGGCCTCTCATTTCAAGGACTGCAACTTCCCCCCTTCAGTGGTCAAAAATGCTCTCGACCGCATCTTTGCGTTTCCCGCACCGCTGCCCTCACAACCCCTCCCCGCAACAAAAACAAAGACAGAATTCCCCTTGTCCTCACGTATCACCCCACTAACCTCCGGGTTCAACATATCATTCTCCGCCACTTCTGCCACTTGCAATCTGACCCCACGACCAAGGATAAATTTCCCTCCCCACCCCTACCCGCCTTCCGTAGGGACCGCTCTCTCCGCGACTCCCTTGTCCGGTCCACACTCCCCACTAGGCCGACAACCCCCGGCACTTTTCCCTGCAACCGCAGGAAGTGCTACACCTGCTCCTACACCTCACCCCTCACCTCCATCCAAGGACCCAAAAAAACATTCCACATCAGACAGATGTTCACCTGCACATTCGCTAATGTGGTCTATTGCATCTGCTGTTCCCGATGTGGCCTCCTCTACATCTGTGAGATCAAGTGGAGGCTCAGAGACTGGTTTGTAGAGCACCTGCACTCTGTTCACGACAAACAACAACACCTTCCAGTCGTGAACCACTTCAACTCCCCCTCCCACTCCCTGGACAACATGTCCATCCTGGGCCTCTTCCAGTGTCACAATGACGTCACCCGGAAACTGGAGGAGCAGCACCTCATATTCTGCCTTGGGAGCCCACAACCCAATGGTCTCAATGTGGACTCTACTAGTTTCAAAATCTCCCCACCCACCCCTGGCCACCAACCCTCCCTCTCATCCCCGCCTCCTTGAACTGTCTGTCTTCTCTCCCACCTATCCGCTCCCCCCACCTCACTGACCAATCCCCACCACTGCCTACCTGCAATCACCTATCACCATCCCACCTACCTTCCCCAGCCCCACCCTTCTCTATTTATTTCAGAGCTCCCCTCCCCTCCCCCATTTCTGAAGAAGGGTCCCGACCCAAAATGTCAGCTTTCCTCCTCCTCTGATGCTGCCTGGCCTGCTGTGTTCCTCCAGCTCCACACTGTGTTATCTCAGCTCTAAAGATCATCTTTTTGTGGTTGTGTCCTCATTCCATGCAAGCCCTGGTGAGAAGCTGTCAGCACATTCTCCTAGCTGTGGTGAAAGGGCAGCGAGCTAATGTGTGGGACCTGCTGTGTGTGTGAACCCTGGCAGAGGAGCGAGAGGTGGGACCATCTCTGTGCCCCGGCACTACCAGGTAGCTGTGATGAATAACAGATATTGACTGCACGTGAGGATCTCATGGAGATGCCAAGCACCCAAACTCCAGTGTGATTGACCTCTGCAGTGGCAACCTCACGTTGCTAACTCACAGTCAAGGGGCATGAAGCATTGAGCAGACACTGGCACATTGCTTGGCAGAGTGGGACAGATCATTCATTTCCTTGTGGCACAGGAGACACATTCTCTTGAGTCACCCCTCGGGCACTGATCTCTGCAGGCGCCATTGCCCTGTCAGAATGGCCTCCTGTCGCCACCCACAGGGAAAAGAACATCCCTTTCTCTCCAGTACAGCCTTCAGGGGCACCTCCAGGGAGGTGTCACTTTTCTGCCTGATCTCCAACATCTCCAGGGCTGGGTGGCGGTGATGAGCAGGGGTTGAGTGAGGATCCTGGGTTGCAGAGAATGAAGTGCTACCTTTTAAATATGACACCTGGATTTTGGAGTGTGGGCAGTCCTGGCCAGGGTTGTGGGGGAGAGCAGGGGGTGGTCTTCTTGTTTGTAAGTTTTCTTGCATTTACCCATATATCCATATGCAATGAGCTGAGAAGGACAAAATCCCACAGGGAAACCGACAGCTCCCACAGCGGGAAGAGATCCCTCCCGATTTTAGGCCCACCTCTCCAGTTAGTCTTCAGCAAACAGTTCACCCAGCTGTTCAAAGTAGGGATAGTTATCAATGAATGTGTCAGCTGGATGTCTGGCATCACCTTGTGGTGGAGTTTGTTATTTCAGAAGGAAGTAGGGAAATGGCAGTTTCCGAATCTGAACTGCGGCCTGAATTATACGAGTCACTTTGTCTGGGCCTCTCCCACTGCCTGATAAATACTGCTCATAGTGGGATGTGGCCTTAATTGGGCATTAATTTCCCTGTTAAAGGCAATATTTTGCTTATTGACGAGTGTTGTCCATACCACTCCCAGAACTGGTATAATTCGGGTGGGGGCAGGAGCAGGTGGGTACGCAGCAGGCAATCTTTCTGCTGGATTTAAGGTACTCTTCAAACCTGTCAACAGGTGAGCATTAAATCCAGCCCAGGTTCGCTCTGGGAAATAGAGCTCCTCACTGAGTTTAAAGTGGCAAACAGGCAATAAAAATTTCAATCTATCAAGACACTGTTTGTTCCAGGTTACTGTGGCCAGACGGGGCTGTTAAAACTCAAACAATACTGACAGTGAAATCTACAGTGTCCATTTTTATAAACATCAACATCTTTTTAAAAACTGCAAACAATCATTTGGAGGCTCCCAGACAAGGCAGAGATCAGGTGCAGATGTGAAACATTCCCATCAGACTGAAAAGAAGGACATCATTAGGTTCGATGACCAAATGTCTTAATTGGGTACACAGAGATCTTGTAATCAGGAAAGCTAACAGAATGATATGGTTTATTGCGAGGGGAATTGTATGCAAGAGTAGGGAGGTTATGCTTTAGTTATATTGGCATTGGTGAGATGACATCTGGACTACTGTGTACAGTACTTGTCACTGTAGTTAAGGAAGAGCATTAATGTGTTGGAAGCAGTTCAGTGAAGTTTTACTAGACTAATACCTGGAATGGGTGGATTGCCTTATCAGGAAAGGCTAGATAGGCTAAGCCCATATCCTCTGGAGCTTAGAAGAGACAGAGGGGTCTTAAGTGAAACATATAAAAGCGTAGAATCCCTACAGTGCAGATAGAGGTCATTTAGCCCATCAAAATAGAGCCCATTTGGGCCATCCAAAGGGTATCCCACCCTATTCTCGCACTTACCACGGCTGATCCACCTAGCCTACACATCCCTGGACACTATGGGCCAATTTAGCATGGCCAGTCCAACCTGCACATCGTTGGGCTGTAGGAAGAAAATGGAGCACCCAGACGACACCCACGCAGATGGGTGGAGAATGTAAAAATTTCA
>NC_063345.1:68479923-68495628 GCF_021869965.1 Rhincodon typus
AGACCTGCTGAGCATTTCCAGCAACTTTGTTTTTGTTCCTGATTTATAGCATCCGCAGTTCTTTCAGTTTTTAATCATAAAATTTTTTTGTCTCTCAATGGGTTGTCAATCTTTGAAACTCCTTCCTCAAAAGGCAGTGGATGGAGAATGTTTAAATATTTTTAAGGCAGAGATGACATTGGTCCTGTCCATGGCGGGGAGTGGGTCCTTAGTTCGGGTGAGCTACAAGATTCCCAGCAGAGACTACGAGAAACACTACATCGGAAAAACAGGAAGGAAACTAACAACAAGAGTACATGAACACCAACTGGCTACAAAAAGACACAACCAATACTCACTCATCTCAATCCACATGGACAAGGAGAACCACCACTTCGACGAGGACAACACCAAGGTCCTGGGACAGGCTAGGCAGAGACAGGCACGAGAATTCCTAGAAGCATGGCACTCCACGAAGCATGCTATTAATAAACAAATTGAACTCGACCCCATTTACATTCCACTACGAAGGAAAACTGGAAGTGAGGCAATCCGTCTCACCGGACCCCAGAGTTTAAAAACCAGGTGGGAAAACACACCGACGCTTCAGCGGAGGCTGCACTGAGGATGTTACCAAGCATGGTAACGAAACATCTGCGAAACAAGAAACGAGCTCGGCAAGCCAACCAACCTCAACATCCACAACCCGAGCTACAAATCTACTGCAAAACCTTCGTCTCAATTATTTCATTTTATAATTTCTGTAATTAAAATGATGCTGAATTGTGGTGATTAATACACTCATTGTATTTTCATAAATACAAATGACAATAAATTGCTATTCAATTCTATTCTATTCTATCCCACTGTTGCTAGACGAACAGCATCTTATCTCCCAATTAGACCACTTTGCAGCCTTCTGCACTCAATGCTGAATTCAACAACTCCAGACTGTGAACTCTGCCACACCATTTTGTTTCTTTTATTTTTGCATTAGCCAGTTGTAATCTTGATTTATATGTTACAGATACAACTGTTCCTTTTTCTGCCATTCATACCCACTTTGAGCAAATTTTTCTTGTTTCTTAACTACAACCATCTATCACTCCCTGTGCCTTCTGTACCATAACATTGTCTGTCAGTTAATCTCTCAGCTGGTAGACCTTCTCTTCAATTGTTCCCCTCTCTTTACACACTCAAAACCTGTTACATTTCTGTCCTCTGATCCTCTGAAGAAAGGTAATTGACAATAAACATTGACACTCTTTCACTGTCCAAAAAATGCTGTCTGATACGTTGAACGCTTCAGCATTTTTCTGAACTCATGTCAGACTTTAATAAAACATTGGTTTGGCCTCAACTGGAAGTGTTGTGATCAGTTCTGAGCAGAATGCCTCAGAAAGGAGGTCAAGGCTTGGAAGGGGTGCAGAAGTGACTTACTAGTCTGCTATCAGCAATGAAAGATTTCAGTTCTTAGAAGAGACTGGATTTGCAGTCTTCTGAACAGAAGCAATCCAGGAAAGATTTGTTCAAAACTTAGGAAGGGTTGATATAACAAATAAAGAGGATGTGTCTTTAGTGGTTGATGAACCCATAACCAGTTATTAGTTGAAAGACAGAATTACATTTTCTTTTCTTATTCATTCATGAGACATGGATCTCATTGGCTGGCCAGCATTTACTGCCTAACCCTATTTGTCCTTGAGGAGGTGGTGGTGAGCTGCCTTCTTGAACCGCTGTAGTCCATGTGCTGTAGGTAAACCAATAAATCTGTTAGCGAGGGAGTTCCAGGATTCTGACCTAGTGACAGTGAAGAACAGTGTTATATTTCCAAGTCAGGATGGTGAGTGGTTTGGAGAGTACTTTCAGGTGGTGGTGTTCCCATGTATCTGCTGCCCTTGTCCTTTGAGATGGAAGAGGTCCTTAGTTTGGAAGGGGCTGTCTAAGGAATCTTTGGTGAATTTCTGCAGTGCATCTTGTAAATGGTACACACTGCTGCTACTGAGTGTCAGTGGGTGGAGGGAGTGAAAGCTTGTGGATAGGATACCAATCAAGTGGTCTGCTTTGTCTTAGATGGTGTCAAGCTTCTTCAGAGTTGTTGGAGCTGCATCCATCTAGGCAAATGGGGAGTATTCCAAGATGCTCCTGATTCCTTATGATATAAGTGGTGGAACTGGTTTTAATAAGATCTTTTGACTGAAATGAAACTAAAGTATTGCAGCTAACTTCATGCTGTGCTCTCTTTTACACCAGGGATCAGAGTGGAAAAGTCAAACACTACACAGTGTGTGTGACACCGTCCAACCAGTACTACCTTGCGGAGAAACACACCTTCAATTCAATTCCAGAACTGATCAACTATCACCAGCACAACGCAGCAGGTATGGCCTGTCTTGGAGGAGGGTCAGGAGGAGTAGGGGTCAGCAGAGGGAATTACCGGATTAGAGATCAGGCTCGATTGATTATGTTTCCTCGCTGCTTTGTTTTCAAGTACTGGAGATGTATAATGTCCAGTGAGGCAATCGGTAACAGCACCGACCACATGTTAACTTACACACACTGGTTACTGCGGCAGCAGGGACCTAGCTCTGTGATCTGATCCTGGTTGCCCAGACTTAGATTGAAATGTGGTTGGGTAGTATCTGCTTTTGGGTATTACAAGCACCCTCAGAGCTCCAAAGTGGGGTGTGAGTGCACACTCTGGGCTGGTTGTGGGTGAAAATCAAGCTGAACACCATTCAGTTCAGCTGTTTGCATGCAAGCAATGAATATCCAATGATGTCTGCAGAGTAGATAGCTAGATGGTGAATATCCATTGGGTGTTTGCAGAGCGGGTAGGTCTTGGGTGAATATCCACTTGGTGCATGCAGAGCAGGTAGGTATTGACCAGTATCAG
Source organism: Rhincodon typus (assembly GCF_021869965.1). Classification (NCBI taxonomy): domain Eukaryota; kingdom Metazoa; phylum Chordata; class Chondrichthyes; order Orectolobiformes; family Rhincodontidae; genus Rhincodon; species Rhincodon typus. Next base: position 68,482,799 of record NC_063345.1, read on the forward strand.
CATTAATGCTGATTTGATGACACCGGTGACACTTTGGAGCTAAACCCTCACTTGACCTTGCACAGTGCAGCATGGGTTCCACAGCAGGATACTCCTAACAAAAATAGAAATCGCTGGAAAAGCTCAGCAGGTCTGGTAGCAGCTGTGGAGAGAAATCAGAGTTAATGTTTTGGGTCGAGTGACCCTTCCTCAGAACTGATGGTAGCTGGGAAAATGTCAGTTTATATGCAGAAGATAGGGTGGGAGGAGGGAGGAGGGAGTAAGGAGTAAACAATAGGTGGAGATAGAGCCCAAAGAGAGAGAAGAACAGTTGGACAGACAAAGGAGTGGATAACAATCTGGCTAGGAGGGTGAATAGCTGTAATTGGGGACTGTTTAGTGGCTATCAATGGGTTGTGTGTAATGGCAGACTGTGATATCAAGGCCTGGTGTGTAGGGGTTGGGGTAAGGACATGTGAGAAAGAAGGAAGAGTGAAGGAAGAGTGGAGCAGGGTGTCCTGGAGGGAACAGTCTCTGCAGAAGGTTGGCAAGGGAAGGGTGGGAAATATCTGTCTGGTAGTAGCATCTTGCTGGAGGTGGCAGAAATGGTTGCTAATGATCCTTTGGCTGTTAGGGTGGTAGGTGAGGACAAGGGGGTCCCATCGCTGTTGCGGGAGGGAAGAGAGGGGTTGAGAGCCAAAGTGCAGGAAATAGATCACACGTGACTGAGGGCCCTGTCAACAACAGTGCTGGGGAATCCTTAGCTGAGGAAGAAGGTGGACATTTCAGAGGCTCCCTTGTTGAAATTGGCATCATCAGAACAGATGCAACGGAGATAGTGGAACTGGGAGAATGCAATGGAGTCTTTACAGGAAACAGGGTGTGAGGATGTGTAGTTAAAGTAACTGTGGGAGTCAGTGAGTTTTTAGTGGATAATAGTGGCCTGCTTATCCCCATAAATGGAGACAGAGATGTGGAGGAAGGGAAGGAAGGAGTCAGAGACGGAAGCTACATCGTCTTTTGCTTGCACCAACAGCATAGGACCATCAACAAGACTTTTTGACTTTGCCTTCTGACATGTTCTTGCATGTCCCATCCTATCCATCAGATATGATCAGCTTTGGTCACTTCCTTATATCTCCCTCCACCTGTATTCCCCTCCCACCCAAGGCTCTACTTCATGCTGTGTCAATTTTAGAATATAGAGTTTAGAAGAATGAGGTGGGGAATCTCATCAAAATCAATAAAATTTGCTCACACACTGCCTTTCACTTGTGTCAGCAGGATCTCTCTCCCATTTTGGATAAAGGACATGACGTCCCCATTTCCAACAACTACACCAAGACCTCCACCCCCTCTTTAAAAGGAACAGGGTAGACTTAAGGGTGGGCATTAACTGGCAGTAACCTCACTCACAATACTGGCCTCTCAGTGACAGAACCCACCAGTGAGAAACATTGTTAACAGTAACTGCACATAAGGATCATTATGTTGGTGGGGATAGGAGCATTGTACTCAGCGAGGAAGGTTATCATGATTCATTTATTTCCAAATGGCTCTCAGTGTACCTAACAATACTTTATTAATAGATCATCTTTATTCATCTGTTGTAGGGCTTGTTACCAGGTTACGGCACCCAGTGTCACAGCAGAGCAAGAAGGCTCCATTGACAGCTGGATTTGGTTACGGTAGGATTTTGTAATGATATAATTTAGTTATGCCTAGGATTCAATTATGGTATTAAGTAGAATAATGAAGAGTATACAGCATATCCACAGGCCATTCAATTCACTCGCATCTTTCCTCAACTAATCTGATACTGTAACCCTCTATCCCCTCTCCCTCATGTATTTGTCTGATTTCCCATTTAACTGCATCGATATTATTCACTTCAACCACTCCCTGAGTTCCACATTCTCATGTGTCTCTGAGAAAGAAGCTTCTGCATTGCCTGTTGGATTTCTTGGTGACTGTCTTCTGTTAGTGGCCTCCAGTTACACTCTTCCCTCCAAAAGGAGACATTCTGTCTATATGTACTTAACCAGGCCTTTCACCATCTTAATTATTTATAACAAGTTAGCCTTTTCTTTTCTATGGAAGAGAGACCCAATTTGTCCATTCTTTCCTGATATGTTTAATTTTGTGCACTTGGTATTACTCCTTTTCATCCTATTCATCTTCTCCAGTGTTTCTATTTCCTTTATTTCTGCTGACTTTACATCTTCTGAAACCTGGAAAATTCTGTCTGGATCTTTACAGTCATCTTTTAAAATACAAAAGGATTTTACTTTACTTAACCCTTTGTTTTCCAATGCAAAGAGGAGTTTGACTGCTTGGCATCATTTGTTAATAATCTGTCATAATTCAGTGACAGTTATTTCTTAAAATAATTGAAATTCTGACAGATTGTCAACAGAGTGCCAATCCATGCTCAAGTGTTTATTTTTCACATTTGTCTGTGGTCTTATGCTCTTTAAAATGTCAGTATGAACATCTTAATCATTGTATAAAGCTTTTGTTGTTTTGTTAGCTTCTCTTTTGTTTCTTTCTTTGTTGGTACTTTAGAGGTTGTTACTTTCCTTTTCTTTATATATTTTGTTCTTTTGAAAGGAAAAGCTGGGCACCTCCTGTATATGACGTCTGCACCTGTAAAGCATTGGATGCTTTTTTTCCCAGTTTTTGTGCCATTTACAAGGAAAATGAAGTGGAATTGACAAATGATTAAACAATATGTAGAATTTTTTTCTCACGTTTTGGGCTGAACTTCATTCTAAAATCACTTTGCCGAATTGGAGCTGTTCTAGACCCCTTGTAAACTGTCATTTCTTAAATCAGATACATCATGATCTCCCTCTCCTTTGTGAGAGATTGAATGCACTTTGGATTTGGGTATGGTTGTAAATTTCAGTTCTGATCTCAGGTGGATAATGAGTAATAACTGTTAGGATAAAGAACTCTTCACAACTTCCACTGCTACTATCACCTTTTATCATCACTAGCCGCCACTATTATCTGCCACCAGCTTCTTGTGCCCACTTGCTGCCACTGTGATGTAGTTTCTTGGGTGAAACATCACTGCTAGTATGATATGACTGTGCGCTGCCCTATATGTTAGCTCATCTAAGATGTACTAAAAGATCTGGGCTCTTAGTGAGACAGATATACTTAGGTTTATGAACAACACAAACTACTTACACTATCACTTACAAATTACTATTACTGTTACATTAAATATATATGTATAAAACTGACTGAATAAATACACAATACTAACTCTATGTGTAGAATTGACTGAAAGTGAGGATCTTTATTATGGAACATCATCACATGTTTTGAATCATGTGGCTGTCTTAAAGGTATGCTGAAATCCAATCAATAAGACAAGCCTCAGAAAACTTACAAATAAAAATACTGCTCATGTGGCATAGTTAGACTCTCATACACAGAAGCAAGATCAAGGTCACAAAGCTTTTAATGTGCTGTGCACTTTCACTCAGACCTTCTGTAACCTAGCAGTCACCCAGTGCTCCCTTCCTGTGTGAGGTTTCTGATTCAACTTGCTAAGGGGTTTTCTGAGCCAGCTCAGTAGTTTGCGAAGAAGGAATGAATGTGAAAGCCAACAGAGGCTTATGGCAGCAGTCAGAGTTCCCCTATCTTTGAGTTGCTGCAATGTTGTAATGATAAATAGTTCTATTTAAACCAGCAATAACACATGAACAAACCACAAACTGTGCACACTGGCACACCCAGAACGTGTTCCCAGGCAATGCTGGAGCAATCGAGTCAGGAAAAAAGAAAGGCTTCATTTATATAGCACCTTTCAGAACCATAGGACATGCCAAAGAGATTTACAGTCAATCAAGTCCTTTGGAAGTGTGGCCAGTGCTGCAATGTAGGAAACACAACAGTTAACTTGCACACAGCAAGATCCCACAAACGGCAATGTGACAATCACCAGATCACCAGCTCATTGTGAAGATGATTGCAGGATTATTATTGACCAGTGTACACAGAAGATCTCCCCTCTGTGTCTCTTGCTGAAGACACTAGGGGAAGAGACACGGCATACTGCAGACACGAGGAGACGACAGTTTCTTTCCATAAAAGATAATAGTTAACAAGATGTTTTTCTCCCCCTGACAATGAACAATGTTTTCATGGTCATCATTAGACTCTTAATTTCAGATTTTCATTGAATTCAAATTTCACCTCTCTACTGTGCTGGATTTGAATTCAGGTCTCAGAATTGTCCAGGTCTTTGTTTGAGAACATTACTCGCATGGTGGGCAATGGGGAACCTGTGGATGTGGTGTATCTGGATTTCCAGAAGGCATTTGACAAGGTGCCACACCAAAGGCTGCTACATAAGATAAAGTTCCACGGTATTACTGGTAATGTATTGGCATGGATAGAGGATTGGTTGACCAGTAGAAAGCAAAGAGTAGGGGTGTTTTTCTGGTTGGCGGTCAGTGGCTAGTGGTGTGCCTCAGGGATCAGTGTTGGGACCGCAATTGTTTACAATTTACATAGATGATTTGGAGTTGGGGACTAAGTGTGGTGTGTCAAAATTTGCAGATGACACTAAGGTGAGTGGTGGAGCAAAGTGTGCAGAAGACACTGAAAGTCTGCAGAGGGATATAGATAGTCTAAGTGAGTGGGCAAAGGTCTGGCAGATGGAGTACAATGTTGATAAGTGTGAGGTCATCCATTTTGGTAGGAATAACAGGAAAATGGACTATGTTTTAAATGGTAAAAAATTGCAGCACGCTGCTGTGCAGAGGGACTTAGGTGTCCTTGTGCATGAATCGCTAAAAGTAGGATTGCAGGTGCAGCAGGGAATTAAAAAGGCAAATGGAATTTTGTCTGCCATTGCTAGAGGGATGGAGTTTAAAAACAGGGAGGCGATGCTGCAGCTGTATAGAGTCCTGGTGAGGCCACACCTGGAGTACTGTGTGCAGTTTTGGTCTCCTTACTTGAGAAGAGATATACTAGCATTGGAGGGGGTGCAGAGGAGATTCACTTGGTTGATTCCAGAGTTGAGAGGGTTGGATTATGAGGACAGACTGAGTAGACTGGGATTATACTCATTGGAATTCAGAAGAATGAGGGGAAATCTTATAGAAACATATAAGATTATGAAGGGAATAGATAAGGTGGAGGCAGGGAGGTTATTTCTGCTAGCAGGTGAAACTAGGACTAGAGGGCATTGCCTCAAAATAAAGGGAAGCAGATGTAGGACTGAGGTCAGGAGGAACTTCTTCACCCAAAGGGTTGTGAATCTGTGGAATTCCCTGCCCAGTGAAATGGTTGAAGCTACCTCGCTGAATAATTTTAAGGCAAGGCTAGATAAATTTTTGAACAGTAAAGGAATTAAGGGTTATGGTGAGTGGGCACGTAAGTGGAGCTGAGTCTCAAGAAGATCAGCCATGATCTTATTAAATGGCGGGGCAGGCTCGAGGGGCCAGATGGCCTGTCCTGCTCCTAGTTCTTATGTTCTTTGGATTAATAGTCTAGCAATAAAACTACTACAGCCTTTGCCTTCCCAGTACAGACTCCTATGTATGTTATGTATGACAGAAGTCCCAACATACGTTTCTGCGAATAGTTATTTTTGTGTATATTTTAGAAAATATCAATTTTGTGTTAATTATGTTGAGAATGGCAGTTCTTATGTACTTTAGCCAGGAGTCTATGTGTATTGGAGAGAATAGCTCCTGTATATTTTATTAGAGAAAGTTGATACTGTCTTGATGGATTCGCCTGATGTTCTGACACTTGAGTGTGCATCGAAAAAGATTTGTGATATTTTAGTGATTTTTGATTTTCGATTTTCGATTTTCGTAACAGATTATAATTACTGAATATAATGGCAGTTCTAGAGGGATGGATAAAGACATTAGCTTTACACCATGCCCAAATGTCCTGAAGGCAATGGACTGTGTTCCTTCAATTGTCAAGAGACCATGTCAAGACCATTTGGGTCTGTCCAGTGTTGTTTTTCCCCCATGTATTTGGATCCAACTTGTAAATTCTGAGGTTGAATTTCAGTTATGTCCTATGAATGCTCTAGAGAACAGAGCCCCTCATATTCTTGGAGAGAATAATGCCGGTATGCACCATATAAAGAGACAGCTCTTTATATGGAAACTAGCAGGCAATGTTCATACAAGTCAGAATAGCACTCCCCTCAGAATAAGAAGCCAATATTGGATATAATTTGTTTGGTGTAATGGAATCTATCCTATTAACATATAGAATCTTCTCCTGATTTCCCTCTCCCAGTGCACATTCTGTCCGGATTCCAGGCTGATAATGTTTTCTTTCTTGTCAGGTGCCTGGGAGATCAATCCTGTCGACCTAACATTCCTGAGGGAATTAGGAAATGGACAGTTTGGTGTCGTGAAACATGGTAAATGGCGAGGGCAGTATGAAGTGGCCATCAAAATGATCAAAGAGGGCTCCATGTCTGAGGATGACTTCATTGATGAGGCTGAAACAATGATGTGAGTAAATGATATCAGGGAAACAATAGAATGTGAAGCTTTAACTATCAATCAGCCAATTCAGTATTGTAAATATTTGATACATATACTGTATTATTACTGTATTCTTCTCTACATATCCTAGGACTGTTTGATGGGAAAATTTCACAGGGAGCTTTATTCCGTATCGAGCATCATGCTGTTCCTGTTCTGGGAATATTTGATGAAGACTGTATGGATGGAACTGTGATTTCAGTTTAAAAGAGTAAAGAGGGATTTACTCTGTATCTAGCCCATGCAGTCTGTCTCCTAGAATGTGTGACGGAAACAGTGTAGAGTTAGCTTTACTTTCATTTTAAAAGAATACACAGATCTTTACTCTGTATCTAATCCAATGCTGTCCCTGTCCTGGGGGGTGTTTGATGATGACAGTGTCAGGGGAGCCTTAATTATAGCTTACTTTCAGTTTAAAAGAGTAGAGGAAGCTTTACTCTGTTACGTAAACCATGCTGTCCCTGCCATGAGAGTGCATGTTGGGACAGTGTAGGCAGATATTTACTTTCAATGTAAAAGAATTAAGACAGCTTTATTCTGTATCTAACCCCATGCTATCCCTGTCCTGAAAGTATTTGATAGAGACAGTGTAGTAAGAGCTTTACTTTCAGATTAAAAGAATAGAGGGAGCTTTTACCTGTATCTAACCCTGTGCTGTACCGTCCTGGGAGTGTTTGATGAGAACAGTGTAGAAGGAGCTTTTATCTGTATCTACTACCATGCCTGTATCTGTTCCGGGAGTGTTTAATGTTGTACACTGCAAAGTGTGAATAAGCTTGATATGCGAGGATAAAAATGTCAGCTGACATGGGGAATGACCTCTCTCTCTGATCCTCCCTTGTTATATTAGGATGTTGAAACATGCCAAGTTGGTGCAGCTATATGGTGTTTGCACGAAACAACGACCGATCTATATCGTCACTGAGTTTATGTCAAATGGCTGCTTGCTGGATTACTTGAAGAAACAAGGGAAAAAGCTGAGCAGCTTACAACTGCTGGAGATGACCAAGGATGTGTGTGAAGCCATGGCATATCTTGAGTCACATCGATTCCTGCACAGAGACCTTGTAAGGACATAAAGATCAGCAACTTTTTATGTTGACCACTTACAATGACATGGAATGATTGGAGTACCCTTCACCTTCTATTCGCCGTCACTGAAGAGGCACCTCATTACCTCACAACATCTAGTGAGGAGACACATGGCCAAATGACCATTAATACAAATCCAGAACTACAGACAAAATCTGCCAACCGTAGGCCCAAAAAACAGGACCTTTAATGGGAAAATCACATCATAAATTATAGCAATCACTCCGCCACACCCCCGAACCATTCTAACTCTTGACTAACCAACCCTTTAAATCTTTGAGTTGATACAAGGTTCTAAAGTGGTTCATAAATTTGGTATTACTGGTCAGAGGGATTGGTATGCTGGTAAAGAATTAAAAATGGATATATTGTGTATCATTTACAACACTGGAAGTGTACTGTTCAGAAGAACAACAGCCTCGAGGACACCTTGCTGAGAGCCTGTACTGCTGGCAGGCAGAGCAAGAACTCAGCTTCCTAAAGCCAAATTTAGATAGTGAAAGGTAATTTTCAGATGTCAATGGTAAGACTGTCAACGTCAATGACAATCCCTGAAAATCATGGCTGACTGCTGGCCCTTTTTATTTAAACAGCTGAGGAGCTCTAAATATCTCAGTGGCCTGCTATTCCCCTTAAACATAGCAGAATGAGAAAACCATGTTGGACTAGGTCCGAGTCACATATAGGTCAGATAAGATTTCTTTCCGTGAAGGACCAAATGAAGAAGTTTGGTTTTTACAATCCAACAGCTTCATGGTCAGTTTACATTCTGAACTGAATTCCCTCTGGATAACAGGTCAGGTTTCAGGATTACTAGACCAAGATTACTAGGATAAACCCCTGAATTACCAGGTCAGGATTACTAGGACAAACCTCTTGATTACTAGTCCAGGACTCTGAAACATGTGCAGGAACTGATTAAACTAGCAGAAACAGTCAAAGTTTCTAACTCACCATGTTTGCTGTTTGGTTAACTCAGGCTGCCAGGAACTGCTTGGTTGATGAGGCAGGAACTGTGAAGGTATCAGACTTTGGTCTAAGCAGGTGAGTTGTCATGTCCTCTTCCATAAATCATGACCTTGGTGCTGAGACAGTTAATATCATTCGGAAATGATCAGTTGCAGCAGCCGGAGACTTCTCTACAAGAGATTGAGACAATATCTTACTCGCCTTCAATTACTCTAGTTTGGCATAGTCACTCATCCTGACTCAGGGAAGTGGGACAGGGTTTGGGGTAAGGTTTTGTAGGTGTTTCACGGATTGGGTGGGGTTTCATTTATGTGTGGACTCAAATGTGGGTGGATCTGGGGAGTAGGGCTAGGTGATGATGGAGTTTGGGGTAAGATTGGGTAGTGTTTGAATGATCTGGATGGGGATTGGTGCAAATGTGAATGGAGGTTGGGTAGGGTTTGAATAGTCCATGTGTTAGTGTAGACGGGGTGGGATTTATTTGTGGGCAGGATTCGAGTGTTTTGGGAGGGGTTTAGGTTAAGGCTTTGCACACACAAACTGGGAGAGATAATTGCGGGATAGTGGATTACAGGAAATCTGTGATTGGAGCTCTCAGCTAGAACTCCAGCATAGTACTGAGGGATGCAGCACTGTCAGTGAAATCCTTATTAAGATGAATGTCAAACTGAGACTATGTCTAGCTCTTCTGGGTCGATGTAAATGATTCCATTGGATTATTTGAAGTATACCTAGAGTGTTCTCCTTAATATCCTGGCCAACGTTTATCCCTCAACTGAAACAGCAAAATTACCATGTTGCTGTTTGTGGGAACTTGCTGTATGTAAACTGACTACCATGTTTCCTATATTTCACACACAACTCATTGGCTTTTAAGCATTTGAAATCATCCTGATATTGTAACAGATCCTATCAAACTGCAAATGGTTCTTTATTTGAGGTCTATTTATACTGTAAATATGTGTGAGGGTCAAGTCAGAACCCCAGACTATATTTGATTTCTATTAGGTATGTCCTCGATGATGAATACACAAGTTCACAAGGTTCTAAGTTTCCTGTGCGATGGTCTCCTCCTGAGGTTCTCAATTTTGCCCGATTCAGCAGCAAGTCTGATGTGTGGGCCTTTGGTGAGTATGTAACCTCTTCTGGAGCCAACACTGTGAGCTCTTAGCTAAGACTGGCACAAGTGCCTTTGGTAGGGATAGACGGAGAGATTGGGCATTTCTGCTTTAATGAGGAAAGGTCAAAGAGAGCAGGGCAAGGCAGTGGAAGAGGGAGGGTCAGCAGGAGAAGGAAGGCCTCATCAGGTTGCCATATTAGCCAGGGTGGTCACAAATCACCTGATCCTTCTCATGAACAACTTTCTGAGACATCCGTGTTTCAGTAAGGAAATCTGACAACTGCAGCAGACACAAGTCCATTCTCAGAGGCAGAAATGTTGGCGTTGTAGTAACATCACTGGATGAATAATCCAGAGGCCCTAATACTCTGCAGGACATGGTTTCAAATTCAACCTTGGCAAAGGTGAAGGAAGAATGGGATTACACTAGGTGGGATATTAAAGGATACAGGAAGTGGATTTATGCTGTGTGGGTTCTTAAAGGATGTGAGGACTGAGGGGTAATGTGGAATTAGATTGGGTGCTTCATGTGGAGAGGTACTGATGGGCTAATAGCCTGTTGATAGCACATGATCTGTTCAAACAGGAGTTGTAGTAAAAGTGAAAGGACACTATACTTGAATGAGGACAGATGCAAGTGGTTCTTTAAGTGTTACTAGTTTTCCTGTGGCTGTTCTTGCTCCTGTGTGTTTTGTGTCTCGAATGTTTTAATAGTCATGTCTTTATTGACGTTTTTGCTCCTCAACACAGGGGTCCTGATGTGGGAGACCTTTGCTTTGGGGAAAACGCCTTATGAAAGATTCAGCAATGCTGATGTGGTAGATCACATACTCCAGGGTCGCCGGCTGTACCGACCTCAACAGGCCTCTGAGAGTGTCTACAGCATCATGTACAGCTGCTGGGATGATGTAAGTCTCCAACATATTTATCGATTAACTTCTTAGAAAAAGAAGCTGGTGATCACCAGAGTATTCAGAAATCACCCCTCATCAATTATTGCTACTTTGGTTCATCTCAGCCCTGAGGTAGATATCATGAGGTCAAGTCCCACCCCGAATACTTAACCACAAATTGTAGACTGGCACAGTCCTGAAGGAACACTGCACTACTGGAGGTACAATTAAACTGAAGGCCCTCTGCCCTATCAGGTGGATAGAGTCCCTTGCACTAATTTGTAAAAGAACAAGGTGAGTTTGCCCAGTAGCCAAGCCTGTAGTTGTCCCTGAACCAGCTTGCACAACTTGGTTCAGAGATAGTAGGAACTGCAGATGCTGGAGAATCTGAGATAACAAGATGTACAGCTGGATGAACACAGCAGGCCAAGTAGCATCAGAGGAGCAGGAAAGCTGACGTTTCGGGCCTAGACCCTTTTTCAGAAATGATGCTGCTTGGCCTGCTGTGTTCATCCAGCTCTACACCTTGTTATCTGCACAACTTGGTGGCCTGATTTCCTACAATACCCCAATGACTGGCTGTAACATACTTTGAGATGTCTTGGGGGAGGGAAAGGCCATTCGGAAATGTAAGATTTTCTTTACCCTGGTGTCTCATGTTACCAATGAGGAGCAGAGCAAAATGGACCCAGTTTTAACCCTTAAGATACCAAGGGCAGTGTTTCCAGTGCTATAATGAAAGGTGGGGAAAATATCACTTGGGGGTCCTGCTCCAGCCACTGATAAACCTCCTGGTGAAATAGCTGAGCAAATATCAACTCTGCAGGCGAAGGATGGCTCAGCGGATTGGATGGGATATTTGTTTGGAATTGGGCTGATCCCAAGATTATCAGATTGAGCCACCAAGAGAAGTAGGGATAAAAATGATGGATTTGGCTTCTGCTCCCTGCCACTGGGGGGATTGAATGGCAAGCAAGGATCAGGTTGGCTGGGCAAGAGTTGAGCTGTCTGCCTTTCTGCTTAATGGTGCAATGTGCCCTGGTGAAGGAATAAGGAGTGCCCTCCCATTCCCACCTCCCTACATCCACTCCCACATTATCACCCTCTTTATCTCCCTGTACCCTGTAACTCCTCTCTCTTCTTTCTCCGCTCCTCATCAGCTTTTGTGCGGTACAGTGAGATTCATGGAAATCATAATGATCTGATCACGAGATTCTGGCATCAGTAAGAGAGAAGAAACCAGACCAAATGTGTATAGACACCACACTAGAGAGCTGTATTGAAGTACCAATATGTACAGATGTAAATAAAAGAGTGTTACAGTATAAAAGGAGTTGACAGCTTTATTTAGTGATAAGGAGCTGGGATCAGAATTCCTGGCTAGAAATGTGGAGCTCAGTCCTTGTAGAAAAAGGATGAGGGGAGTGGCAATCCACATTTCCATTTCTTGGAATCTCTAGACGTATATTTCTACAGGTACAAGGTAAAGGGTAGGTACAGCGAGTGTTGGCCCTCTAGAAGGTGAGACGGGGAGTTATTTAGATAATAAAAAAGATGTTTATCGTGAATCAATACTTTTCTTCTATTTTCAATTTCGAGGATACAAAAAGCATTGCAATAATAGCTGTATATCAGAAGGTTGAAGGAAGAAGCTTGGTGAAATTGCAATGACTAAGGAAATGATACTGAGCAAAGTGATGGAGCTGTGGGCTGACAAATCGCTGGGTCCTGATGGACTTCATCGCAGGGTTTAAAAAAAGGTAGTTAATGAGGTGCTAGATGCATTTGTGTTAATTTTCCAAAATTGGTTAGAATTTGCAAAGGTTTCTTTACAGCAAATTTAACCCCTCTGAGGAGGCAGAACACACAAAACGATAGCCTTGATGTCAGTCATGGGAAAGCTATTAGAATCAATCATTAAGGAGGTACTGATGGCATACAGGGAAAAACTCAAGGTAATCAAGAAGAGTCAGCATTGTGAAAGAGAAGTCCTGTTTAGCCAATTTATTGTGATTCTTTGAAGGAGCAACAAATGCTGTGGATAAACGGGAGTCCATTGAAGTGGGGTATACTTGGATTTCCAGAAAGACCAAGGTTCCACATTTACAGTGTAGAACTCATGCTGCAGAGGGTAACATGCTTGCCTGACTAGGCAATTGGCTGGCTGGCAGAAAACAGAATATTCCTGAATAGGTCTTTTTCAGAATGGCAGCATTTGACAAGTGGGGTCCCACAGGGGTC
>NC_063345.1:68496128-68509446 GCF_021869965.1 Rhincodon typus
GGAGAGAGTTGTCCCTCCGGAAAGCAGATAAGGGTGGGGAGGGAAAGATGTCTTTGGTGGTTGGGTCGGATTGCAGATGGCGGAAGTGTCGGAGGATGATGCGTTGGATCCGGAGGTTGTTGGGGTGGTACGTGAGGACGAGGGGGATTCTTTTTTGGTTCTTATTGCGTGGACGGGGTGTGAGGGATGAGGTGTGGGAGATGTGGGAGACACGGTTGAGGGCGTTCTCGACCACCGAGGAGGGGAAGTTACGGTCCTTGAAAAACGAGGACAACTGAGATGTACAGGAGTGGAATGCCTCATCCTGGGAGCAGATGCGGCGGCGGCGAAGGAATTGGGAATAGGGGATAGCATTTTTGCAGGAAGGTGGGTGGGAGGAGGAGTATTCTAGGTAGCTGTGGGAGTCGGTGGGCTTGAAATGAATATCGGTTTCTTGGTGGTTGCCCGATATGGAGACAGAGAGGTCCAGGAAGGGGAGAGAGGTGTTAGAGATGGTCCAGGTAAACTTAAGGTTGGGGTGGAAGGTGTTAGTGAAGTGTATGAACTGTTCGAGCTCCTCGTGGGAGCACGAGGCGGCGCCGATACAGTCATCAATGTAACGGAGGAAGAGGTGGGGTTTAGGGCCAGTGTAGGTACAGAAGAGGGATTGTTCCACGTAACCTACAAAGAGGCAGGTGTAGCTTGGGCCCATGCGGGTACCCATGGCCACCCCCTTTGTCTGTAGGAAGTGGGAGGAATTGAAAGAGAAGTTGTTGAGTGTGAGGACGAGTTCGGCTAAGCGGATGAGGGTGTCAGTGGAGGGGGACTGGTCGGGCCTGCGGGACAGGAAGAAGCGGAGGGCCTTAAGGCCATCTGCATGGGGAATGCAGGTGTAGAGGGACTGGACGTCCATGGTAAAGATGAGGTGTTGGGGACCGGGGAATTGGAAGTTCTGGAGGAGGTGGAGGGCGTGGGTGGTGTCATGGACATAGGTAGGGAGTTCCTGGACCAAGGGGGAGAAAATGGAGTCTAGATAGTTGGAGATCAGTTCGGTGGGGCAGGAGCAGGCGGAGACAATGGGTCGACCAGGGCATTCAGGTTTGTGGATTTTGGGAAGGAGATAGAAGCGGGCAGTGCGAGGTTGGGGAACGATGAGGTTGGAGGCCGTGGGTGGGAGGTCACCTGAGGTGATGAGGTTGTGGATGATTTGGGAGATGATGGTTTGGTGCTCAGGGGTGGGGTCATGATCAAGGGGGCGGTAGGAGGAGGTGTCGGAGAGTTGGCGTCCGGCCTCGGCGATGTAGAGGTCAGTGCGCCATACTACAACTGCGCCTCCCTTGTCCGCGGGTTTTATGGTGAAGTTGGGATTGGAGCGGAGGGAGCGGAGGGCTGCACGTTCTGCGGGGGAGAGGTTGGAGTGGGTGAGAGGGGTGGAGAGGTTGAGGCGATTGATGTCTCGACGGCAGTTGGAGATGGAGAGGTCGAGGGAGGGTAGGAGACCTTGGGGTGGTGTCCAGGAGGAGGGGGTGTGTTGGAAGCGGGAGAAGGGGTCAGTAGAGGGAGGGTTAGGTTCACGGTTAAAGAAGTAAGCGTGGAGGCGGAGGCGGCGGAAAAACTGCTCTATGTCCTGAAACTGTCCTCTTGACCGAGAGGGGCAATCACCAAGAAGATCTTAGCTGGTGCAGCAGTTATATTTCTACGAAATGATGTGTTGATGTATGGACGTGTGACTCGAGTTTTGTGTTGTTAGGAAATGTTTGAAACGTAATTGATTTGATGTCGGAGCCATTTAGTCACTTATTCCATTTTCTCAGCTGCTAAAAGTGAGCAGGTTACTGCTGGCTTGGCAGTGAGGTAGCTCGGAGCCAGAGTGTGCTTTTTCATTGTCAGTGGATCTGGTAAATGTAGAACATCACTTGTGTTCTCCCAGTCCAGCTTGTTCATTAAATAAAAACCAAACAAACTGCGGATGCTGTAAATCTGGAGCAAAAACAAAGTTGCTGGAAAAGTTCAGCAGGTCTGACAGCATCTGTGAAAGAAAGAACAGAATTAACGTTTCGGGTCTGGTGACGCTTCTCAAAACTTTGTTTTTGTTCCAGCTGGTTCATTGCTACCCTGGATCCTTGTGTTCGCTGCTGAGGCCAAGATGAGAAGCAGGAGCTGGACTAGACCATTTGGCTCTTTATACTTTCAATTGCAGTTGACCATCTTTCTTAATCATGACTTTCTACACTGTCGCCTTTATTCTTTGAATACCTTGAAATCTAAAAATCTATTGATCTGTCTTGAATATTTTCAATGACCAAACATTTTTACAATCCCTGTGGAGACTGTTGACATTTGAAGAGATTTGAATCTCCCGGTGTCTTAGAAAGATGAATACACACCAAGATTTCGTATTTAAGTTTTCTTATTTATTCGCTTGTGGGACATGGGTGTCACTGGCTGGCTAGCATTTATTGCCTGTCCCTAGCTGCCCTTGAAAAGGTGGTGGTGAACTGCCTTCTTAAATCGCTGCAGCCCACCTGATGTGTGTTGATCCACAATGCCATTAGGATTTTGTCCCAGCAACTGTGAAGGAACGGCGATTATAATGCCTTGGAGGGGAACTTGCAGAGAGTGGTGCTTCCATATATCTGCTGCCCTTGTCCTTCTAGATGGAAGTGGTTGTGGGTTTGGAAGATGCTGTCTAAAAATCTTTGGTGGATTTCTGCAGTGCATCTTGTAGATAGTACACGCTGCTGATACTGAGCGTCGGTGGTGGAGCTAGTAGATGTGGTGCCAGTTAGGCGGGCTGCTTTGTCCTGGGTGGAGTCAAGCTTCTTGAATGTTGCTGGAGTTGCACCCATCCAGGCACGCGGGAAGTATTCCTTCTTACTCCTGACTTGTGCCTGGTAGATTGGTAGATAGGAGGTAAGTTATGATCTAAAACTAAATCAAACTTAAATATTACTTAGGAGACAACGAATGGACTAAGCTATAGACTATAAACTTGCTGACACAACTGAAAACCTCACACACTGTTTATATGCCACAGCATTTTCTTAGCAGATACATAACATTGTATTAAAAAAAATACAAGTCTCAATGGTCTCCTGATGATTCAGTGTGCTGTCTTCTTCCTGTCCTGTTAGAGAGAATCTTCCAGTGTCCAATGTAAACAAAGACCAATTCATTCAACTCTTTGGATGCTATTAAAAGGAATGCTTTTTGTGAGATTTCAAGCTCTCTAACTTTCACAATCACCGTTTCCTCCAACGTGTGTTCACTAGCTGCTCTGCTTGGTATTTAATGTAAAAATTGGCACAGCATCACCTATTGTGGTCTACTTCCCACTAGTCCTACAATCTGACTTTCTAACTCTGGAGGTTATGTCTCCTCAAGATCAATAAGATCTACCTCTCTAGTGTCTGGGTGTTAAAGCTTAATCCTTACTCAGGGCTTGACCTTATCCCATGGCTACCAGGTTACAGGGGCTTGTCTCTGGGCAGATCTAGTAGGAGGTCACATCAACTGCCTCTCCAAACTATTCAATTTTACACTGAATTAGAGAAAATTATTTAAAACATAATCGTTTTGTAAAATCCATATTCATAACAATCTGCAGACAGAGTAGAGCGTAATAAAAATTTTTTTTTTGAGTAAAGAAACTTCTCCTGATCTTTCTGTGAAATTATTCTGAGACTCTGGACTGAATCTTAAATTTTTTTGGCTCTCTGTCAAATTCATGGAGTTTCATGAAGGGTTTCTCGTCATAAGGCTTAGTTTTTTGTGCTGCTATCCAAAACTTGCCTCATTAACGAAGTATTCAGTCTCATAACACCTCTATCATATAATGCTAGCCTAATTCTCCCACTCACATAGCTGTGAGAACTCATTGTTGCCAAGATAACCCAGAAAGGATCAGCATCCCTGGCACTCGTGCCATCCTAAAAAGTCTAGAGCTGTTCTGCACAGTTCCTGACATTTGACTGGATATTGGGATGTTGTGCACTGGGTGATAGAGGAGGGGCATCCTATTCCGTTAGGACTGACAGAGGAGGCACTGGCACCAGACTCTGCCAACCTGGTCTGAGGTTGCTACCTGGATCAATGTGGTCTCAGCTGTCTGGTGGAATGCCTGGCACCGTTGGAAGAAGGTCAATGACCTTCTCTGTTCGACCAGAATCTCTTCTCCACTACTTCATCCTTATCCTATCTATGCCAACCTCCCACCAAGGCTCATGCTCCACCATACTATCCTATTGCCTGTAATATCTTCTCTCACTTACCCCCATCCCTGACACCACTTATCCTGCATGCCCTCTAACTGCCCACTCACTCGCTTGCGTCACCACATCAACTTTTGCCCCCTCACCTGTAGCAGCACTAATACGTGCCACACTCTTCCAGCACCCTTAATATCTCCCTTTCCCACATTCCAGGAGAAAACAGCCCACAATAGAACAGAAAGAGCCAAGACAGGTGGTGGGCTGCCTAACATTTGGCTTCTTACCGCTTATGAGGTCATGATCCTGACCCTGACTGCCCCAAGTGACTGACTGATCATATCTGATGCCTTGGACTGATATTGGAGATTGCTGTTGATACACTGCAAGGAACTTTCAGGCTGAAGGCTATCTCCCTCAACCTTACTGAGGCCTACTGATAGCCATGACAAACTTTCTGGCTTTGTGTCTGTGCTAAATGACAAGGCAGTACAGAAATATAGTGAGTCTGGCTGAGGGAACGTACTTGAAAAAGGCAGGGCAAGGAAATTATCCATGTCTAGTTTCCTTATGGTGGGTGGTAGGGTAGGAAGTTGCAAACTTAATGAGGAGAGATCTGCAGCTAACAAGGCCAGCAACAAGCAGCAACCCGCCTTAATAGGAAACTTGCTGCTGCCTAGAGAGAGAATCTCATTTCGGCACCAGGAACTCTGTTTGAAAATGCAGTGAGTTATTCCCAACATTGAGAAAGGCCTCACCTGATTTTTCTCACATGATTCTCCCAGATTTCTCCTCATATCTCACATTGCAGAGACTCCCATATGTTTCAGCCCTCTGTAGTTGTGGTCTAGAATCTCCAGGCAGAGCATCATCTTATGTGCCAACCCAATCAATTTCGTTAAGCATTTTGTGTGTTGCAGTGAAATTCTGTTCATTCTTCTACAGTTCGAGTCTACTTGATCTATCCTTGTGTGACAATTCTTATATCACAAGAATCAGCCTGATGAACCTTTGTTACACTCCTTCTAGGGATAAGTTGGCATTTACTTAGTTTAAGGAAATCTTCACACAGGTATTCCAGGTGCAGTACCACCAAGGTCCTGGGGATTTGTTATAAGGCTTCTTCATTCTTAATTGTAGCCATTTGTTTGCCTAATTCTGACTCACGTGAGAGCGCTTAGGATGTTTTGGTACTCAGAAGTACTTTTATCCGCCACTGTTAAGTGGATAGCTTTGCTTCTTCTAAATATTAAACCTGTCTGTGTCTCTCTAAAATCTCCTTTAACCCTTCTTGCAGCTTACTTTCCCCCATAGCTTGCAATAGAATAATTGAAAGTTATGGTTGGACCATTTACTTTATGGAGTTGTTTTTGTTTAAGGGAATGGATATTTGTTGAAAATTATAAATTAATTCTTTGAATGTTCTTCATTGTTTATTGGTTGTTATATTGTTTAATGTTTCTTCTTAATCTATTTGAACCAACACACGCCTAATTCTACATGATGAACTTTGTCTTGATTTAAGACTCTAGCTTCAGATGTGATTAAATTACTCCCAAAGTCAATTCTGTCACATTGTTATATCTGGATGAGAAGGAGTCAATGCCCCAGGTTTGCTGCAACAAAGATTTATGTTCTTTCATAGCATAAAGCTACACCTCTCTCTAATTTTAAATGTAGTTACCTAATTTCTACAGTGCCAGTAATGGATCAATTATAAGGTTTTCTTGAGTGAAAGAAAGAAATGTCATTGCTTGTTAATCCCAAAGGTAGAATCAGAGAACCCCTATAATGTGGAAGCAGACCACTTGGTCCATCAAGTCCACACTGCCTGTCCAAAGAATATTCTGCCCAGATCCAAACCCCCATCCCCACCTGATTCCTGCATTTCCCATGGCCAGTCCACCTAACCTGCACATCTTTGGACTGTGGGAGTAAACCAAAGCACTCGAAAGAAATCCACAAAGACGCAGGGAGAATGTGCAAACTCCACACAGTTGCCTGAGGGTGGAATTGAACCTGGGTCCCTAGCATTGTGAGGGAGCGGTGCTACCCACTGAGCCATCATGCTGTCAGTAGGAAGAACAAACCTAAAAAGGAATAATGTCCTATACAAAAGGAGCATGAAAGGAATATTCAATTTTAAATCCTCGGGGTGTAGGTTTTAACCCAACACTGCAGTAATTTATTTGGTGTCTTAAATCATTAGAATTAAAATTAGGTTTTATTGTCATGAGTACTGAAGGACAGGCATACATAAGTGTACAAAGTTGCTATTTTTGGCACAATCTTGGGTACAAGGGTGCCTTGGTGTAAAATCTTGGGTGTAAATTAGAAAAATAGAGAAATAATGTTAAAAGTTCAGCATTACAGTCTTCTTAAGCAGACAAAAAAAGAAAAAATAATAAAAGCAGATGGAGCAGATGAGCCTGCGCTGGGCATCTCCTTGAGGCCGGGAACAAGATAACATCAACAATAGCGAATATTTCTGTTGTCATTTGAGTATGTGCTATTCTGTTGTTTCTTTTTAATCAGTCTTGTCACTGGGCTCTTTTATTCTGAGGCAGAGAGCGAGTGAGCTTTCTCAAGCTACTGTTCTACAGTAACGCAGCTTGTTGAAATAAACTTATCTGTAGCAGTCACTCAGAGACAGTAAGAACTGCCGATGCTGGAGTCAGAGATAACACCATGTGGAGCCTGAGGAACACAGCAGCATCAGAGGAGAAGGAAGGCTGACGTTTCGGGTCGGGACCCTTCCACTTTCCTGCTCCTCTGATGCTGCCTGGCCTGCTGTGTTCCTCCAGCTCCACACTGTGGTAACTGTAGAAATGGTTTGTTTTTCAGATTTGCTTATTGTGAGTGAGATTGCATCTCTACTGTGTGAAAATCCCCAGATAAGTGTGTAAAAATAGATGAGATTTCTCTCAAGCCTTTCTGAGTTGTCTAGTTTCAGTACTTGGTGATAAAATGTTAATTTTAAATTTAGATTCATTTTGCTTATTTCACATTGATTTCCTGAAGTTTGGTTGACATTTTCAGTCAGGTGATTGCTGTGGCCCCAGCAGTGTTTTCCATGTTTTTGCCCCTCTTTGAAATCATTTCAGTTCATGAAATTACCAGAATTAAAAATCAGACAATGCAGTTGGAAAAATCAATTATCCATATTTTATTACCTTCATAGCAATTTTATAATCCCTATTTCCTAGTGGTCCCTTACTATAAGCATTGTTCGTCAATTATTTGTCATGGCACAATACCACATCTAAACTAATACATTCCTGAGTTGGTTCCTCTGCATACTGATCCAGAAAATACTCTCGTGAATATTCTGTAGTGGATCAGAAGTGATCCTCCAGAAATTTCTCCCACATCATTTTTCTTTTAAATCTCTTTGAGGAGCAGAGGGATCTTGGGGTAATTATTCACAGATCCCTGAAGTCAGCAGAGGATAGTTAAGATGCAGAGGAAAATTGGGTAGGAAGGAAATGGCAGAAAAGGTAAATGTTTTTCTTTGACGTAAAGATATGTAAAATTGTGGGAACCAAAGGTTTTATGAAAGTGAATTATTAATATTAAGGAAGGTGTACTGGAAAAATTAATAGGACTAAAAGCTGATAAATACCCTGGAACAACTAATGCTATAGAATTCTAAAAGAAGCAGCTGTGGACCTGATAGATGAATTAGTTTTGATATTCAAAAATCCCCTGGAATCTCGTTTGGTCTCCCTGTAGTGGAAGTTAGCCAATGTCACATTGCTGTTATTAATTCTCCCTATGAACGTAGACAGTGATCTCGAAGTCATTCTGCCACACAGTGTAGATCTGATCCTGACCTTGTCTACACCCACATGTATGTGCGTACCACAGAGATCCCAGCCAATCACTCCATGCTTACATACGATGCTGGGGAAAAAAATCAGTGATTCGGGCCTGCTTCAGGTAACTCCAGTGTGTGTGTGAAGAAAGTGTGAATGGAGGAGAGCTGAGGGGCAGATTCTGTATTATTTCTTGGGCTATCTGCTTCAATTTTGTTCCCTGCAGGATGCTCGGAGTGCTGTGTGAGATGTCTCAGGGGCGTTCCCTATGCCTCTCTCATTGCCACCATCCTGTGTTTTGTGGGAGTGGCCCTTTTTTGTGGCTGTGGCCATGAAGCCCTGACTGGGACAAAGAAACTCATTGAACTTGACTTCTCCAAAGACTTCATGGACTACGCTCTCTTGGCAAATGTGTATGTATTCTCTTCCTCTTCTGCCTTGTCTCAACATTTATTTTGTGTTTTAAAAATTCATACACCGGATAAGGACTGTCTGGGCTAGTATTAATTGCTGAAAGGACAGTTAAGAGTCAACCACAGAGCTGTGGGTCTAGAATCACATGTAGGCCAGATGAGGAGTTCAGATGCCAGATGGCAGTTCCCTTCCCTAAAGGGCAATAGTGAACTAGATGGGTTTTCCAACAGTTGACAATGATTTCATTGTCCAAAATTGGAAGGTAATCATTAGACCTTTACATTGCTGATTCCTATGGAATTCAAATGTCACCATCTGCCATGGCTGGAATTGAACCTGGGTCCCCCGAACATTACCTAGGTCTCTGGATTAACAGTCAAGTGATAGTACCACCAGGCTATTGCCTCCTGGCATGCTACTGACTTAGGAGGAACATGAAGCTGTGTCATTCAGAGCAGAAAGTTGCCAAGGGATATGGATTGATAGTGAGTGAGTGAAACTGTTGAGTTCACTGCAAATGTAGGATCATCCACTGGAGAGCTTGATGGATGATTCTGCAGTTTAATGGTGAGGATCTAGGAACAAGGAGATTTAGGCTACCAGGTGCAGAAATATTAAATTCCAGTGGTTGTGGTACAGAAAAAGTGGTCGAAAAATTTAATTAAATGTTGGGCTTTATCTTAAGTGATGCTTTAGTTGTACAGCGCTCCAACTGGACTCCATTTGAATTAACTGGGCTCAGTGTTGGCACCCTGGGAGGGAATCATTGGAGGGGCTAAGCAGTGCAAATTCATCTGAATAGTATCATGGTTCACTGGGTTAGAAGGCAGATTAGGTGTATGTGCACTTATGTTCAAAGATCGAGGGATGGTCAGATTGAGGTTTTAAGAATTTGGTAAGGTAGACAGGAGAATTAAGAATGAAGGAATTAGGCTGTGGGTAGGATCTAATTGAGGGGCCTAGATAGTCTCAATAGGAATAAATGTTTTCCTTTAGAAATGGGGTCAATTACTGGTGGGAGGTGGGCTGTGGATTTGAAATAAGGGGCAAGAGAGGATTTAGGAAAATTGTTTTCATCTCGAACATGACCAATATCTGGAACTTGCTGCAATACTGCTGGGAAATTTTCTGAAGAAGGGTCTAGGCCCGAAACGTTAGCCTTCCTGCTCCTCTGATGCTGCTTGGCCTGCTGTGTTCATCCAGCTCTACACCTTGTTATCTCAGATTCTCCAGCATCTGCAGTTCCTACTATCTCTGATACAAATGTAGAGGATGTTTTAAGTTTTCATGACACAAATCAGTTGTCTGTTTTTGTTGGGTAACAATATCAAAAGATCATGAGGTAGTAATCAGCCATGGTCTCATTGAATTACAAACTGCTATGATGGACTGAATGGCCTCCTTTTCCTGTCTTCCCCTCTTGGTAGAATGTGGTTAAATGTGAGATTATCCATTTTGGTAACAAAAACAAGAAGGCAGACAATTATCTTAAAGCAATAGAGTGGGAAAGGGGGAGGTGCAAGGATACCTGGGTGTCCTTGTACACCAGTTGCTGAAAGTATGCAGGCAGTAAAGAAAGCAAATGGTATATTGACATTTGTAGTGAGAGGATTTGAGTAAAGGAGCAAGGATGTCTTGCTGAAATTGTACAGGGCCTTGGTGAGACTGCACTTGGAATATTTGTTGCATTTTTGGCCTCCTTATCTGAACAAGGATGTTCTGGCTATGGAGAGAGTGTAACAAATGTTTGCCAGCCTGATTCCTGGGATGGCAGGACTGATGTATGAAAAGAGATTGGATTGGTTAGGACTATACTCCCTGCATTGAAGAAAAGTGAGAGGGAATCTCATAGAAACCTATAAAACTCTAATAGGAATTCTGACAAGGTAAATGCAGGAAGGATGCTTCTGAGACTCTTGGTCCTGGACTCTCCATTGAGTCACTGTCTAAGATGCGAGATAGGCCATTTAGGACTAAGTTGAGGAGAAATTCATTCACCCGGAAAGTAATGAACCTGTGGAATTCTCTGGCACAGAAGTGATTGAGGCCAAAGCATTGCGTGTTTTGAAGAAGGAGATAGATATTGTTCTTGGGACTAAAGAGATAAAAGTGCCTGGGAACAAAGTAGGAGCAGGCTGCTGAGGTGGATGATCAGCCATCATCATAGTGAATGGCAGAGCAGGCTCAAAGAAGTTCCCATTGTCTTTACGTGGTCTGTGTTTCTGTGAGTTTTGTGTGAAGGAGGTGTACTGATGTTGTGATTTGTTTCTGCGTTCCCTCTTCTTTCTGCTGCCACCAGGATCCAGGTGTTCCAGTACATTATCTATGGGACGGCATCATTCTTCTTCCTATATGGGGTACTGCTGCTGGCAGAAGGCTTTTACACCACCAGTGCAGTCAGATCCCTCTTTGGGGAATTCAGGACCACCTTGTGCGGCCGCTGTGTCAGTGCAACTGTAAGTTTCTCAAAACCTATGCTGTGGAATACTCCTGAACCTGAACTCTGATCTCTATCCCTAGTTGATCGGCCAGGGTGCATCTCCCAGCCCCCAACACCATATATTTATGTTTTCCATTGCCCTTGGTTCATAAGGGAGTGAGCAATCGCCAATTCAGCCTATTCTATATGGTCCATCATGAGTAAAACAAACTCATAAAATGAGAATTTGTTTTGGCAGTGGCAGTGACCATGGGGCATCCCACTGCAGTATCCAACCTAGTGAAAAGCTTTTCAGTTGTCATCGCTATTATGATGTCAGAAACGTGGCAACCAATTTGTGCCCAGCAAGCTCCCGCAACCTTTCCGACCTTTCCTTAGTTGTAACGTATGTTCTCTAGTTCTCATACAACCTGATGCAGCTTGTAATTCATCCACTTTAAACTCTTCCTATCTCATTCAACTTGTTTCGGGGTTAAATTTCAGATTTCAGTCCCTATAACTCATTCAGTGGTCAATAACTTGTGCTGTAATACCTCCTGTGAGCTGACAGTTTCCCACCCCCTCCCAACTGCAATAATGAGTGCAATACTTTGCTTATTTGGTACCTTTCATGACCGTTGGACATCTCAAAGCTCTTTGCAGCTGATGAAGCATGTTCTGAGGTATTGTCTCAATTGTAAGTTGGGAATGGCCAGTTTGCACACAGCAAGTTTCAGTAAAACACGATCTGGTGATAACCAAATAATCAGTTTGCTAGAACTGAAACTAATTCATATTGAGTCCTAGTCACCCAAAACATCCAGTGTAAAGTTCTCTTCCTTGTGTTTAGCTTCCTCCATAGTCTTTCCCTTCCCTATCTCTGCAACCTCTGTCTGAGACATCTTCCTCCAACTCTGGTTTATTTCTCATTTCTTTCTCCAACTCTTTTTTTTTTCGTCCTCTTAAAGTACTAATTAAATCTGACCCCTTTGAGAAAATTCTTAGTCACCTGCTCTAAATATTTGGGAGGTGACCCAGTATCCATTGGTTACTGATTACACTTCTGTGACAGACCATGGGACTTTTACTTGATTGGAATTGTAAAAGAAGTTCAAGTTGTTATTGTAAAGGGATGATCTACTTCAGACTGCAGTTTTACAGTGATGTCTCCAATGCTGAATGAATTCTGCTGTCCAATGACTTGGTTCACTGCATTCTGACCATGCTATCAACAAATCTGTCACTTTGCATTCTCATTCCTCCCTGGACCATCTAAAGAATCCTGTGGTCGCTGCCAATTTTTAATAGCTTTCATTTGTCAAGTTTCAACCTCCATTAAATTGCACCATTTCAGACTTCCCTAAACTGCCTGACTGCGTCATCGATCACAACTGCCCCATATTTTCAGTCTATTTCTGTGGGGGCCCTGCCACCTACAATTGGAGCTGCCCACTTGCCATTACCAGTAACAATGGTGTCGCTTAAACTGCACAGAGCACATTGGCTATTTTGGGAATGCCAGGCAGCTGTTGGCATCATCCTCTCCAGTCCTATTCACACCATTCTGCAATGGAACTCGTGACAAATGCTTCTGCTCCCAGTGATTGAGTTGAGAGTATCGTGCTCGATTAACTCCCCCTCTTGCCCCTCTGTGTTATCACAGGCTGACTATCTCATCCAGTCCCAAGGCTTGTGGAGCATGTGAAGACTAATTGATTGATTACACAAGTCTTTGAAAAATGTTACTGGGGTAAGTGGGGGGAACAGGGGTCAATGCAGTGACCCAGTGTCATAAGATGGTGCTTGAGATCTGGTTTTGCAGTTTCTCACTGCTCCCAATACCAACTGATCCTTTTTGTTAAAACTGTGGTAAAGTCTTCGCCCCTTCCACCGCCACCCCCACCCCCAATCCCTCTCTCCTCGCCCCTCCTCCCCCCGCCCCCACCACCCCCACCGTCCCTCTCTCTTCCCCCTGCCCCCGTCCATATCCTTCCACACACCCCTGGTCCATCAGTCTTCCCCCGGTCCCTATTTCCACACCCCCACCTCCACCCATCCCTATTCCACCACCTCCTCACCCCCGTCTCTGAAACTGCATTTTGGACTGAAAATGTTTGCATTTGCCAATGCTCCCTCTCTTCCTCTCTTTCTGTTCCAGTTCGTATTCCTGACGTATGTGCTAAGCATCACCTGGATGGGAGTCTTTGCTTTCTCTGCACTGCCAGTCTATATTTACTACACCATGTGGTCGACGTGCCAAACGCTCAAATATGTGACAGATGTAAATACAGGCTTTGATGATGTCTGTGTGGATGCGAGACAGTACGGTATGGACTCAGGCCATGTTTCATTGTTAAATAAACACTTCCTAAGTTAATAAGGTGTACAGCTGGATGAACACAGCAGGCCAAGCAGCATCATAGGAGCAGGAAGGCTGACGTTTCGGGCCTAGACCCTTCATCAGAAATGGGGGAGGGGAAGGG
>NC_063345.1:68509546-68518904 GCF_021869965.1 Rhincodon typus
CCTATCCCCTCCTCCCACCTCAAGCCCCACCCCCATTTCCTACCTACTAACCTCATCCCGCCTCCTTGACCTGTCCGTCCTCCCTGGACCGACTTATTCCCTCCCTAACTCCTCACCTACACTCTCCTTTACTGGATCCAACCCCGCCTCCTTGACCTGTCTGTCTCCTCTCCACCTATCTTCTCCTTTATCCGTCTTCTATCCGCCTCCCCCTTTCTCCTTATTTATTTCAGAATTCCCTTCCCCTCCCCCATTTCTGAAGAAGGGTCTAGACCCGAAACGTTAGCTTTCCTGCTCCTCTGATGCTGCTTGGCCTGCTGTGTTCATCCAGCTCTACGCCTTGTTATCTCACTTCCTCAGCGGAGTTGGAGCTCATGAGAGTAAAGGGAACAGAAGCAACACGGATAGGAAATTGGCTGAGGGACAGGAACCAGGACATTGTGATTTGGTGTTTGAACTGGGGGAAGGTTTATAGTGGGGTTCCCCTGGGCTCTGCGTTAGTACTTCTGCTTTTCCAATCAAGTGTTAATGTGACCTACACTTGGATGTATACAGGGTACAGTTTCAAAATTTTCAGATCTGAATTTAAATTACGAAAAGGGTGATAATAATAATAGAGGGCATATGCTGATGGAATGGGCATAATGGTGACATTTGATTCAGAGAGGTTGGAGGTGATTCATTCTTGTAGATTCTAAAACTGGTTCAGGTGCGGACAGACCTGGAGTAAATGCACACAGTTCAGTTTAAAGGTTGCCAGGCAAATTGAGCAAGTAGTTAATAAAGCATACAGGATCCCGGGATTTGTCAAGAGCGTGAAAACAAGGAAGATGCTAAACTTGCCGTGGGATCCACACTTTAGGAAGAGTGGGAAACTTTGGAGAGGATGCAGAAAATCATTTGTGAGAATGTGTTTCTGGAGACGAGGAACTTTAAGGTGCTTACTTGGGCAAGATTGGAGAAATAGTGACTGTTCTCCTTGGCGAGGAGATTTGATCAAAGTTCAAAATCATGATGGGTGTGGGTTGAGTAGATGGAGAGAAACTGTTCCTGTTTATTTTATAGTCATTCATGGGATGAGGGGTGTCGCTGGCTAGGCAGCATTTATTGCCCAGAGGGCAGTTAAGAGTCAACCACATTGCTGTGGGTCTGGAGTCACATGTAGGCCAAACAAGGTAAGGATGGCAGCTTCCTTCCCTAAAGGACATTAGTGAACCAGATGAGTTTTTCCAACAATTAACAATGGATTAACCACCATCATTAGATTCTTAATACTAGCTATTTATTGAATTCAAATTCCACCATCTGCCGTGGCGGGATTCAAACCCAGGTCCCCAGAACTTTATCTGTGTCTCTGAATTAATAATCCAGCGATAATATCACTGCCTCCGTCCCCCTGTTGGTAAAAGGATTGAGAATACAGCGAGGCAGATTCAAGGTAACAGTCAGAAAAAAAGAACAATAGACACGTGAAAAAGCATATTTTTTGTAGTGAGTCGTTGGGATCTGGAATGTGCTGTTGGAGAGTGTGGTGGAGACAGGTTCAAATGTTTTGTTCAAAAGGGAATTAGGCAATTATTTACAGAGGGGGGGGGAAAATTCAGTGCTACAGGGAAGAGTTAGGGAAGTGAGACTGGATGCATTGCTCTTTGAGAGAGCCAGCTCAGTGAGTTAATGATCTCCTTCTATACTGTGACCACTCAATGATTCTATTCAAGGTGGACGTTGATAATTTTTATAGAAACAAGCAATAGGGCTGAAAGGGGAAATTAAGGTACAATATTAGGGATGACCCTATTGAATGGTAAAACGTGCTTAAAGAAGCTGAATGGCTTACTACTGCTCATGTTTCTTTTGATCTTCAGCAGTGTTCCCTGAAGATCTGAGGATGCTGTCAGCTGAAATATTCAAGCCTGTGATTGCCACATACTTATCTAAGTGCCGGCGTGGTGACCGGGTGGTTAGCACTGCTGCTTCACAGCGCCACAGACCTGGGTTTGATTCCAGCGTCGGGTGACTGTCTGTGTGGAGTTTGCACATTTTCCCTGTGCCTGTGTGGATTTCCTGGGGCTGCTCTAGTTTCCTCCCACTGTTCAGGGATGTGCAGGTTAGGTGAATTAGCCATGGGAAATATAAGGTTGCAGGGATAAGGTAGGGGGTGGGTCTGGGTGGGATGCTCTTTTGAGGGTCAGTATGGACTCCATGGTGGGCTTCCACGCTGTAGGGATTCTACGATTTTATGAGGGCATGGAGTAAGGGCTAAATAGTGTTGATCTAAGATCAGTCATGTTCAAATTGAATATCAGAAAAGTTTTGACAGACTGAACAGGACTTCTCCTGTTGCTTAGTTATTGAGTCCCATTGGCTCCTGGTTTGTACTACAGCCATGTGAGGCAAATTTAACAACTCAGTAATATAGCCTCTTAAAATTGTTCTTCACTTGTGTTTTTGTCGGTACTCATCCTTGTCCCTTGGTCTCCTGTTTCAGGGGTCCTGCCATGGAGTGCCAATCCAGGGAAGATCTGTGGCTTCAATTTAACTTCTGTTTGTAATGCCTCAGAGGTAAGTGATTCCAAACTAATTGATACACCTCAGTTCAGAGTAATCACCTGTTCCCTAAGCAAGGTGCTACCTGAAGCCTGCAGCCAAACCCTTCCATTGATTCACTCACTCTCCTTTGCCCCTTGACTTTGAGGCTTGTCTCTCAATAAGTGACAGGAATGTCTTTTCGTGGCCCAAGTGGGACTTCTCCAGTCTGTATCCAACCCCGTGCTGTGGAGATGGCCAATGTTGTTTCAGGAGTGATCGAACAAAGAGATAATTTGAAGGAAGTAAAGGCATCTTTCACAAAAATGTTCAGAGCACCAGAATTACTGAATGATTAGAAGAGGGAAATGTTCTGCTACAATTAATGAATGGTGATCATGTGTTTCAAAAAGACAACCTTGGGAGACAGAGGAAAAATCTTCTTTTAATTTGCAGAAGACGATCATGTGGAAATGGGAATGATGAGTTAAATGTACAGTTAGTGGTGAAAAGGTAAATTGTAAAAGAATTTTGGAGGCTTCTTTACTGAGTATATACTGAAAGGGATAAAATAATGTACCAATGAATGGAACTTGAGCCTGATTTTGCAGGAGCCGGAAGATGCCCTCTTTTTTACCATCCCTTGAATAGTTGCTTTTCCAGTTTGTAAATGTTCATTCACAAAGTTATCAACCTTATTTTCCTACACATGCTGTTACTTGACCTGGCAATCTTAGATGAATGTAGTGAGCTATACTTTTAGTTTAACAGAGTAGAGAAGCTTTACGCTGTATCTAATTTGGCATTGAGCCTGTTGTGGGAGTGTTTGATGGGGACAGCATGGAGGGAGCTTTATGTTCAATTTATTTTGGTCTAAAAGAATAGAGGCAACTTCGCTCAGTATCGAACCACATGCTATAGCTGTCCTTGGAGTGTTTGATGGGGGCAGAATTGAGGGGCATTTACTTCCTCTTTAACAGTAGAGGAAGTTTTACTCTGTATCTAACCCAATGCTATCCCTTTCTGGGGAGTGTTTGATGGGGAACAGTGTAAAGAAACTTTACTTTCAATATAAAAAAGCAGAGGAAGTTTTACTTTTATGTCTAACCCCATGTTGTCCATGTTCTGGGAGTGTTTGATAGGGATGATGTCGAGGAAGCTTCTCTTTGTATTTAACCCTGTGCTGTACCTATTCCTGAGAGTGTTTGATGGGGACACTGTTGGGGGAGTTTACTTACAGTTTACTTTCAGTTTGAAAGAGTAGAGAGAGCCTGACTTACAATTTAAAAGGGTAGCAGGAGCTTTATTCCAGATTTTGCCAGAATGTCTTTTCCTACTCCATTTTTTGCACAAACCCACTTCCACTGGAATCATTTGCTGGCAAGTGGCTGATGCTTGTGGATTTCAAAGCATTTACAACTTTGGAGGGAACAGAATGTCTGTCTTGCTAGGGCACTTAGCATCACCAGAATTTGCTCAATGAATAGAAGAGCTTCAGATCATTGACTGACTTGCAGTGCAACTTATTCATTCAGTTGCTGTTGTGTTCCATGTTGAATTCTTTTAACTTGTAGGTTTGTGTTTTTGTTGTAGTTTGAATTGACCTACCATTTGTTCATTGCAACATTTGCTGGAGCTGCAGCCACTGTCATTGCTTTGGTAAGTTAACAATATGTAGGTATCAAGAGGATTGGTGAGTGAGTTTTGCTGCACTTGTGGAAAGCGTGAATATTATTTTTGAGAGTTCAGCAATGGTTAATTCTCGTTTTCAG
The DNA here is from genome assembly GCF_021869965.1 of Rhincodon typus. Classification (NCBI taxonomy): domain Eukaryota; kingdom Metazoa; phylum Chordata; class Chondrichthyes; order Orectolobiformes; family Rhincodontidae; genus Rhincodon; species Rhincodon typus. Next base: position 68,513,845 of record NC_063345.1, read on the forward strand.
TACCATAAGCAGCAGTCCCTATGGTGTGACGGGGTGTTTATCACAATAACTAAGGAACTTATAGGAGACAGACTAGGGCTAGTCACAGGCTCCGTAGTGATGTAGGGCATATTCATACAATCTACACTTAGTTGCAGGAATGCAATAAACTTCATTGTGGTCGGTCGACAAAACTTTTCTAGTTAGACCAGAAAGGTGGAGATCACTTCAAGCTTAAAAAAGAAGCTCAAAACAACAAAAACCAGGGTGAAACTAAGATGCTTTCTGCTGAAAAGCGATAAAGTACAAAATATGCCAGTTCCTTGCATGTACTTATATCCTTGGCATGTGTTTTGCATTTACACATGTGAATGTGTACTGCTAGCATGCTTGCATATAAAGGACCTGGAGCTCAGCATCAAAACTGGACAATCCTGTTCTGAACGAGAGTATGTGACTGCTGAATAATTTATCTGATTAATCAAAGTCTTATTTACATTTGACTTTCATTTACTGTGCAAACGATTTAATGACTTTTTTTTTCTTCACCTATTTCTACCCTTCTCATCCATAACCTCTCACCTCTTTCCTCCCCTCATGCTCTCAGCTAACCTACATGATGTCCTCTACCTACAACTATGCTGTCCTGAAGTTTATGAGCCAGGATGATTGCTGCACGAAATTCTAACTGAAATCAGAGAATGTAACCGTCATTGCCACCCCCCACCCTGTGTGTGCCTGTGTGTTTCTCTCTCTCTCTCGCTCTCTCTCTTTCTCTCTCTCTTTTTTCCACCTCCGCTCTTCCTCAGCCCTATCCTCCAACCCTACTGCACCACTTTTTTCTCCAGGAAGGTTCGCTGACTGGCCTGTGGTCCTTAAGCACACTGGGTTCCTAACATCAACTTCTCACTGCACACAGATTCTGAGCTCAACGTGTAACCTCCATGTCAACTGAAATAGACTGTAACATTGCGTAAAGAATTCAAATGTCATGCAAGGGAAGCTTTTTAACCATTGAGTTTAAAACTAAAAAGACTCATGTATTCTGACTGATTTATGATAAGAGGGCATGTGTATCTGTAGGAACTCAGGGCTTGAAATTTTGTTTTTTAAAAATAATCTTTTGCAAGTAGTTTGGCTTCTGTTTACCGGCCATAATGTGTGCTCATGGCTTATGCTCTCTTCATGTGTATTTTCACCGGATGTGAAAATAAAAACGCTGGAATCTGACTGGATCAGGATGATGTATATTCCTGTTTCTGTTCATTTTCTAATGATCGTTCACTCTGCAGGCCAGTGTGGGCATTGTGGGCTGAGTGGCCTCCTCTACAGCATATAATTCTATGATTCTCTCTCTGAAACAAATCCTTCAGTATTCACTAACCCTGCAGCCCAAGGACTGGACAGATTCTTCTGGAGGAGAGTTCATGGTTGAAGTTATGTCAGTCTGGGTGTAAGAATGAAATTGAGTTCAATGAGGCCATTCAGAGGGAGCTTTACTCTGTTTCTAACCTTGTGCTGCTCCTGTTGTGGGTGTGTTTAATAGGGACACTCTAGAGGGACATTTATTTTCAGTTTGAAAGGTAGAGGAGCTTTACTCTATACCTAACCCCATGCTGTGTATGTCCTGCTAGTGTGCCATGGAGACAGTAAAAGAGAGCCTTTACTTGCAGTTTAAAGGAGTAGAGGAAGCTTTAGTCTGTATCTAAGCCCGTGCTGTCCCTGTCCTGGGAGTGTTTGGTGCTTTATTTTCAGTTTAAAAGAGTGTACTTTTGCCTGTACCCAACCCCATGCACTACCTAACATAGTCATAGAGATGTACAGCATGGAAACAGACCATTTGGTCCAACTCGTCCATGCTGACCAGATATCCAAAATTAATTTTGTTTTATTTGCCAGCATTTGGCCCATATCCCTCTAAACCCTTCCTATTTATATACCCATTCAGATGCCTTTTAAATGTTGTTATTGTACCAGCCTCCACCACTTCCTCTGGTGGCTCATTCCATACATGCACCACCCTCTCTGCATGAAAAAGTTGCCGCTTAGGTCTGTTCTTTATCTTTCCCCTCTCACCTTAAACCGATATTCTCTGGTTTTGGACTTCCCCATCCTGGGGAAAAGACCTTGGCTATTTACCCTGTCCATGACCCTCATGATTTTATAAACCCCTATAAAGTCACCCCTCTGCCTCCAATGCTCCAGGGTAAATAGCTCCAGCCTATTCTGCCTCTCCCTCTAGCTCAAACCCTCCAACCCTGGCAACATCCTTATAAATCTTTTCTGAATCTTTTCAAGCTTCACAACATCATTTCTATAGCATGGAGACCAGACTTGCACGTAGTATTCAATTGTGGCCTAACAAATGTCCTGTACAGCTTCAACATGACCTCCCAACTCCTATACTCAATGCCCTGACCAATAAAGGCAAGCATATCAAATGCCACCTTCACTATCCTGTCTACCAGCGGCTCCACTTTCAAGGAACTATGAACCTCTACTCCAAGGTCTGTTTATTCAGCAACACTCCCCAGGACCTTACCATTTAAGTGTAAAAGTCCTGCCCTGATTTACCTTTCCAAAGTGTAACACCAGATTTCTCTAAATTAAAATCCACCTGCCACTCCCCAGCCCATTAGTCCATGTGATAAAGATCCTTTGTAGTCTGAGGTAACCTTCATTGCTGTCCATTTACACCTCCAATTTTAGTGCCATCTGCAAACTTCGTGATCATACCTCCTGTGTTCACATCTAAATCATTTACATAAATAACTAAAAGCAGTGGACCCAGCACCGATCCTTGTGGCACACCACTGGTCACGGGCCTCCTATCTGAAACACAACCCTCCACCACCACCCTCTGTCTTCTATCTTTGAGCCAGTTCTATATCCAAACAGCTAGTCCTCCCTGTATTCCATGTGATCTAACTTTGTGAACCAGTCGACCATGAGGAACCTTGTCGAATTCCTTACTGAAGTCCATGTAGATCACATCCGCTGCTTTGCCCTCATCAATCCTCTTCGTTACTTCTTCAAAAAAAACTCAATTAAATTAGACACAATTTTCTACGCACAAAGCCATGTTGACTATCCCTAATCAGAGCTTGCCTTCCCAAATGCATGTAAATCCTGTCCCTCCGGATTCCCTCCAACACTTGCCCACCTCCAATGTCAGGCTCACCAGTCTATAGTTCCCTGGCTTTTCCTTACCACCTTTGTTAAATATTGGCACCATGTTAACCAACTTCCAGTCTTCCAGCACCTCAGCTGTGGCTATCAGTGATACAAATATCTCAGCAAGGGGCCCAGCAGTCTCTTCCCTCGCTTCCCACAGAGTTCTAGGAAAAATCTGATCTGGTCCCAGGGATTTATCCATCTTTATGCGTCTTAAGACATTCAGCATCTCCTCCTCTGTAATATGCACATTTTTCAAGATGTCGCTATTATTTTCCCATGTTCTCTATTCCTCCATATCCTTTTTTACAGTAAACACTGATGCAAAGTACTCATTTAGTATCTCACCCATCTCCTGCGGTTCCACACATAGGTGGCCTTGCTGATCTTTAAGGGGTCCTATTTTCTCCCTAGTTATCCTTTCGTCCTTAATATATTTGGAGCATTCCTTTGGATTTTCCTTAACCCTATTTGTCCAGGGACTATTTAATGGAGAAAGTGTCCTGAGTCATATTTCCCATCTCTGTTATATTTAATGATCACATTGGCTCCTGCCACTTGTACAATTCCAGTCTGTCCAGTCTACTTGTTTTCATTAATAGATGCATCACCTTGTGGTGTTATTGAAGGCAATATCCAAGAAATGCACTGGGCTCAAGAGGTCAATGGAAAAAGTAATGAGATTTTTGGATGCTCACCTTGCTGTGGGTTTCATGCATGTTAATACCAATGAGGAAATGGGATCACTCTGAGTTACAGTTTTGAGTTCTGCATGCCCAATGCTGTGTCAATGACTGGATTCAAATCTTTCTTTCAGAGAACAGGGATTGAGGTTGTGCAGCCTGGGCCCAGTTCATCGATAGAAACTCTCTCCTCTCTGATCTCGCTCAGGCCCCTGTGCATTAACATCCCTGTTGGAGCAGATTACGTTGATGGAGTTTGGCAGGAGAAGGTGATCTCTGCATGTGGCCTTTCCTTGCTTTTAGCGTTGTTAAATTTAGTGGCCCCGTCATCTTAGAGTGTGTACTTGTCATCTGTGTAACTCAGTCCTGTCGATTCACTGTGTTGAAGAGACTCCAGCCCCAGTTGGAGGTTGATGTGGGCTTGAAATGTATGGGGGTGTTAGGAAGAGAAGCTGGATTTGTGTCTCTACGTAAGTGTCTCTGTGCTGCCTGTGTGTTATGAAAATGTCAGTTTCTCAGTCTCCGACTTCGTCGCTGTGGAGTTGGGAGGTCATGTTGCGGCTGTACAGGACATTGGTTAGGCCACTTTTGGAATTCTGCACGCAATTCTGGTCCCCCTGTTATAGGAAAGATGTTATTCAACTTGAAACGGTTTGGAACAGATTTACACGGACGTTGCCAGTGTTGGATGATTTGAGCTGTAGGGAGAGGCTGATTAGGCTGGAGCTATTTACCCTGGAGTGTCGGAGGCTGAGGGGTGGCCTTCTAGAGGTTTATAAAATCATGAGGGACATGGGTAGGGTGAACAGACAAGGTCTTTTTCCTAGGGTGGGAGAGTCCAACAGAGGAGTGCATGGGTTTAAGGTGAGAGGGGAAAGATTTAAAAGGGACCTAAGGGGCAACTTTTTCATGCAGAGGGTGGTGTATGTATGGAATGAGCTGTCAGAGGAAGTGATGGAGGCTAGATAAATTTACAACATTTAAACGGCATCTGAATGGGTAGATGAATAGGAATGGTTTAAAGGGATATGGGGCAAATGCTGGCAAATGGAACTAGATTTATTTAGGATATCTGGTTGTTATGGATGAGTTGGACTGAAGGGTCTGTTTCCATGCTGTACAGCTCTATGACTCTGTCTCTCTGTCATTGTCATTGTCTACATGCATTGGAGTCTCCTGTGTGTGTGTGTGTGTGTGTGTGTGTGTGTGTGTGTGTGTGTGTGT
>NC_063345.1:68518914-68520976 GCF_021869965.1 Rhincodon typus
TGTGTGTGTGTGTGTGTGTGTGTGTGTGTGTGTGTGTGTGTGTGTGTATCTCCCACTCTTTCTTCACGTGCCTGCGTATGAGAGGAAGAGGTGTCAAAACCCTTTCTCCCATCTCCTCACCTCTCTTTTTTCCAGATAAACTTCCTCCTCTGTTTGATGGCTAACTGGGCATACATTAAGGAAGCTAACAAAACAAAACAGTGCGAAGAGTTACGGACGATGGAAAACCAGGAGCTTCGTCAACTGGAGACCCACCAATAATCGGCTGTGCAGTTTGAATTTTCACCGAGGATTGCATTCCTATTAATGTTGGTCATTTCCAAGCTTCTGCTGTTCAACATTAGCATTCTGCACCTTGGTGAACAGGAGCTGTGAAGTATTGGAAGTCCATACAGCAATTCAAACACTTTCTATTGTACAGAACCTAATCCTGCCCTAAATACCTTGGTGATCTGATGCAGGTTAAAACATTGTATTTTTGAAGAAAATAAAGGGTAAGTTGCATTTATATTAGTGCAAAGCCTCACAGCCAATGAAGTATAATTGCTCTTATTGTAGGGAAACATGGCTGCCAAATTGTGCACAGCAAAGGCATACAGGGCAAGTGAATTCTCTTTGAATTTCTGCATGCCATGTGATAAATATTGATTAGGAGAGACCTTCCTTTACATGTGGTGCCTAATGACAGTCTTTTACCAGAGAGAGCAAACATGGATTCGATTTCAGACGCGTTCAGAAAGGTGATCATTCTCTCCTGTATTCTCTCAGTGCAGCATTGAATGACAACCTGGGTTTTATACTCCGTGCTTTAAAGTGGGATTTAGATCCAAAAACCTTCTGATTGAATGTCGTCCAGTGAAGTACATGTAACTGACATGTGTTCACTCCAGTGTGCTGCATCTAATCAGTCTGTAACCAAGGCCGGGAGAGTACATGGAGTCCTTGGTGACTTTAATGATTATTTTAGTTCTTTATTTTTCCCACAGAGTAAGGTCTCCCCGAGACCAGGAGCAACCAGTCTCTGAGATGGATCCCTTGCCTTTCCTGTTCCTCTGTCCTTTTCTCCCTCATCTCTGCCCTCTACAGTCAACACGTCATCTCCTAGGGCCTGTCGCTCCACTGGTTCTCCCTGAATCCCTCAGTATGTTCAGCTTTCACTGTCATCTTCTTTTCTGATGTGAACCTGCTCGGTGGAAATTAAAATGTAAAAAGCTAGAAAATTAACAAACGTACAGATATTTCCTAAACCAACCTATTCAGAGTTGTCATGATACACCTCTGGAGCAAGTGGAATGTAAATCAATGCCTCCTGTCCCGGAGGGAAGGCCGCTACCACTGCAGTACAAGAGTCATCTTAAATATCATATTGTCTTGCAGGGATTGACTGCGGCTCAAGTCCAAACAATTTTTATCTCGAAAGCATGAATGAACCCGCACCTTGTTCACAATTCACAAAAAAAACACTTCCAGCAGGTTTTGTAGACAGAGCAGTGAGTGTGTTTGTCAAACAAGATCGAACAGGCACCATCATTGTCAATTTGTAACAGTGAGTAATTCCTCCCGACTAATCCACCCATAAAATCAGCTCAATGACTCAGGAATTTTGGAAACTCCCAGCCAACAAGGCTGAATTAGTTATTCACTACAAGTTTGTAGAGCTAGGCAGAATCAGGAGGCAGGATGGACAAATTAAAAAAAGAAACTCAACAATTCCATCTGGACAACTTTTCAGAGATAGTAGGAACTGCAGATGCTGGAGAATTTGAGACAACAAGGTGCAGAGCTGGATGAACACAGCAGGCCAAGCAGCATCAGAGGAGCAGGAAGGCTGACGTTTTGGGCCTAGACCCTTCTTCAGAAATGGGGAGGGGAAGGGGGTTCTGAAATAAATAGGAAGAGAGGGGGAGGTGGATAGGAGATGGATAGAGGAGAAGATAGGTGGAGAGGAGACAGACCAGTCAAAGAGGCGGGGATGGAGCCAGTAAAGGTGAGTGCAGGTGGGGAGGTAGGGAGGAGATAGGTCAGTCCAGGGAGGACGGACAGGTCAAGGGGGCGGGATGAG
>NC_063345.1:68521076-68521653 GCF_021869965.1 Rhincodon typus
GGCACTGCAGGAGGCCCAGGATGGACATGTCTGAGGAATGGGAGGGGGAGTTGAAATGGTTCGCGAATGGGAGGTGCAGTTGTTTAGTGCGAACCGAGCGTAAGTGTTCTGCAAAGCGGTTCCCAAGCCTCCGCTTGGTTTCCCCAATGTAGAGGAGGCCACAACAGGTACAGGGGATGCAGTACACCACATTAGCAGATGTGCAGGTGAACATCTGCTTGATGTGGAAAGTCTTCTTGGGGCCTGGGATGGGGGTGAGGGGGGAGGTGTAGGGGCAGATGTAGCACTTTCTGCGGTTGCAGGGAAAAGTGCCGGGTGTTGTGGGGCTGGAGGGGAGTGTGGAGCGGACAAGGGAGTCCCGGAGAGAGTGGTCCCTCTGGAAAGCAGATAAGGGTGGGGAGGGAAAAATGTCTTTGGCGGTGGGGTCGGATTGCAGATGGCGGAAGTGTCGGAGGATGATGTGTTGGATCCGGAGGTTGGTGGGGTGGTACGTGAGGACGAGGGGGATTCTGTTTTGGTTGTTATTGCGGGGAGGGGGTGTGAGGGATGAGTTGCGGGAAATGCGGGAGACACGGTC